>NC_092637.1:64704700-64864033 GCF_039555335.1 Amphiura filiformis
AAGAATTCCGCTATTGCGGAAAAGATGACATCGACAAAAATGGGTGAACATCCGTGGCAAACACATTTTTATATCAATAGCCCCCCGACCCTCACACATCCTCTGCTTTTGTATTCGTGGGATCATCGCGGCCATCGTGGGATCCTGTGCTGTTCTAGATTATTCCAATGGATTTCTAGACCCTGTAAACATGGGTATAGACACCAGGATCATACTTCTAGGACTTTCTGCACACGAGATATAATTAATTTTCACTGGCGGCCATTTTGAAATTTTGGCAACCAAATTGTCCAATTTCAATGGGGTTTTCTGCAAAATGTAGCGCTTTGCAAATGCTGTATACATCAAAGTAGAAATATGGAAATTTTATATGCCCGACTTTAGACTGATTTTGCTTGATCACACCCAGGCCTTGAATAAGAAAAAAATCCAAGGGCCCTCCGGACCCTTGCCTTTGAAATTTCTAATATGAAGTATTAAATGTTGGTGTAGACTATAGAAACAATAACAAGCAATACCTCCAGCTTGTGCACTAACATTATAGCAGTCGCAAGTCACAGTATGTCGTTGTCGACAATAACACAATGGTGATGTATGATTTGTACTTGAATTACTTGAAAAAAAAGTTTGAAAACTTGATGGAACACTAAAATGAAAGTGTACTCAGGGAGCTGGACGTATTATGTGAACCAGATTTGCTAGTGAAACAACAAAACTACGATTTTCTGCTCTTTGCTTGGTTCAATTTTTACGGGTCACGCTGACCCGTACCGTAGGAAATTTACGGGTCCGCCCCTACCTTCACGGGTATTTAACGTAAAGGACGCGCCTTATTTCAAACGCTGATCACACCACAAATAAGCATGCTTGGGCTTATTTCGTAGCTATTTTTATAATGCTGATTTCGATTATGATAATGAAAATACACAAATTCAATATTTTGCGTTAGTTGATTTAACTCTTACATATACGCACAGAAAAAACAAACTATTATAAAGGATTTAACAGTGGCTGCACAATAATTCTGCCACACTGTGCATGCAAGCATAACAGTGAATTGAAAAGCGCGCGCTTCAAAGTTGGCCAATTTTAGAAAACACCCATGTCGAAAAAAGGAATTTCCTCATATGATTCATTTATCCAAATTGTTTGAATTTGTAATCTATGGTGTGTGAAGCCTTTCCGAGGCTACCATCGGGTCCTCTAAAATTAAAAATTGTTTTGTTTAAGAGCTACTGCCTGTTTTCATGGATTTTTGAAGATCGCTCATAAATCAGTAAATATAGGCCTATTGAAATAAAGGGACCTACCACCATTTAGTTAAAATACTAATCTTTCTTAGCATGTAAATTATTTCCGTCGACAACGAATGAAACACTTGAGGAAAACTAGTTGAAACAAAACATTATCAAAGATATTTTTAGGGAGTAATTTTGCAAACCACAATAGCTCTAAGCCATTGTGTGTGTCCAAGGCCATACTATTTTTGTATACGCGGTACAGTGGAATGGCTGTTCCTTTTACCATTTGTCCTCCCATGTTAATCCAGATAACAAAATGTTAATTTAAAGTCTCATTGAAAATGAACTTTTATTTTTACTTTTCGGATTTAGCTTTGAGCAATGGTGACACATACCATGTTTACAGAAAAAAATGAAAATTCTATTCCAGACATCGTCAAAATGTCAAACTTTGTATGTTTTGTACTATATTTAAGTAATTAACTGCAATTTCTTTATTCAACATCATAACAGGTACATACTTGACAAATTTATGGTGAATGAATAGACTTTTGAAAAAACCCAAAGTTACTCATGCCTAATTTACATAATTATTTCATGAATACACAATTACCCGTAATTAGCTAATTTGCATAATTAATTACTTTTTGTGTATTTTTGTTATCAATTGAAATAACTTTGTATACATATGTGTGCAAAAAAACCCACACCCTGATATCATGTACGGTTTTCTATTGGCATAAATTTTGCATATTAATTAGCTGAACTTAGTCATTTTTTCACCTTTAATTTGTCTGCAGATTGGCAGAATTTTCTAAAATAGTATATTTGGTTAATTTATTATAATTATTCAATGATAGATTTTTTAATTTTGTTTTCTTTAACGAAGTTAGGAAAGATAGGCATTTAACCTGTGATAATTAACGCTGCTTTTTCAAGCAAGTGTCCAAATAAACCTTCAAAATCTCGAAATGTGCCAATTTTGTCATTATAACCATTTGTGGCAGGTTTTATTTCCATTTACGAGCATCTTAAATTGACACTAAATCACAATGAATTGACCGACTTCAATTCCGTTTTGATTTTTGATGCTTTATTAAAGCTCATTCATGTAGAAACATTAAATAACGTGTTTCTGCTGCGCTTATTTTTTTCTCGGAGTTTTTAATTTACCGTAGTATATGGAATAATTAATTGTGCTTGAAATGCTGTTTGTTCAAAACAAAAGAATATGAAAACCTGTGGGTATTTTAAATTTAAAATAGAATGGCAAAACAGAGGAAAATAATGTAATTTGGAATAATGTATTGCCTTTTCTCAAAACAGAGGAATAAAACATAAGAAAACTAAGAGAAAAACTAAGACTCACTTGACACCGAATCATTATGATACGGCCTGTAATATAATTACTAATTTTAATTTTTGCATAATGAATTACAAACATAGGATAATATCATAAAGAGTTCTTGATTATTTACAGTACGAGGCATGTGAACATGATTTGCAGCCGGATATGCTAAATTCATATCCCAAACATCTAAGTAGAACGCACCACTATTAGCAAATATTTGGCGTAAAAGCTTTCTGATTTCATTCAATGCAAAATCACCAGAACGCACTCTCGCTAGTAACGACTTATGGTTTCGTGGATGCGGGCTTTTGATTATTATTGGTGCATTAGGACATCTGCGATGAAATCGATCCACGGCTTCTCGTAACAGATGAAATCGTTCTAACAGACCTTCTCGTTTCCATTGCACAAAATGAGCCCATGAGCTTATTATAATTACGTAATTACAATCTGCAGTAACAAGTTGATCAAGTATGTCAACCTCGTAATGAAATTCACTAAAGTAGATCCAACGACTACCAAGCCCTTCCGGGTGAAAGTCAAATGCTATCGTAATGTTGTACTTCTTTGATATATACCGCATAATATGGCCATTTATATCTGTTGTTTTTGATGAATATGATGGAAGTAAGGCAGTGAGATACTCAAAGTATTGCCTCCCATTAGAGTCACCCATGATATGTATCTCTTTATTTCGTAGACATTCAGCCACTTTGGCGGGATCAGTCCAGCAATTATACTTGCGGCAATTAAACGGATGCCATTGGTTATCCATCCAGTACCCTTTGATGGCTGGCGTTGGCATTTGTGGTTTGCAGTTCGGAAGACGCCCTGGGTCGAAGGTTTGTGACGATTCTGTGGTTCAAAAGAAAATATATTAATTAAACAGAAAAAGTAGCATGACCGAACTGACATAATATATTAAAATATTGATCATTTCAGAACTGCTGGGGTTCGAACCAGCACTCATGATTGCCAGTTTGGAGCTCTTCCAACTTCACTTCTGACATAGAGCAGGAAAGATGAGAATAAAGGAGAGAGTTCGATGCCTACTACAAAGAGTAATGTGTGTTTCCGCCTATTCGACAATAAAGCAGGGATTATGTTTGCTGTAATAAGCCCATTGTCACAATGTAATACAGGGTGTGATGATCACAATGATTTCGAGGTTAGTTATCACCGTTAACCATTCACACACTAAATTAGATTTTATAGCACATTAGAGAATAAACTATAGGGAATTTATTTGTTTTTGCTATCCTCGTTAGTGTGATAGACATCAGGCAGGTCCAATAATTAGAGAATAAAAGATAGGATTTTGTCTTTTGACTATCCAATATCGCAATATCGTGTCATAATGGATGGGCTGACCAATATTTTGAGTAGTGGATGGCCCCTAATTATATATGGCCCCTAATTATTTTATTGATTTGTCACCCGGGTAAGTCGTTGGAAAATATTTTTAAATGTATCCAACGCTAAATATGGCCCTCCGCCTATCAGAAACCAATGCAAATCACACGGTAGGGGAATTGTTTATTCATATTCTTAGTAAATAAAATCATCATTTTTATTAATTAAACGTGGGTAACCCGATTGACATTCACCCCCACTTTCCCCCCATCAAAATGCAGATTTTGGTATCAGGTGAATGTTCGTATTTTTTCTCATTGACATACAACAATTAGGCGTTCTAAATCGGTATACTTCTGAGGAAATCATTAAAAAACTGTCGAATTAGTTATTTGTGGTATACCACGTTTGAGACTAATTCAACAGTTTTTTTTTGATGATATCTTCGGAAATACACCAATTTGGAATTTCAATATGTTAATGAGACAAATATGAGCTTTCATTTGATATCAGTTTATTACAGGATCAAGATGGTTATCATTAATAAAAACACTGTAGACTACCAATATCACGCTATATAAATGTCAGTAATTCCACAATGAATTACTCATATTTACAAGGAACATTTACGAGTTCTTTTTGCATGAATGCTTGAAAGGGACAACATTTTATGTTATACATAGGTTTTAAAGAATTCGATTTTCCTAATATATCAGGTCACCTTCCTTTAAAATTCTACCGTGTGATAGACGTAGACGAGATGCATATTAGGCGGAGGCGCCTTATTTAACGTTAGCTTTGTATATTTAATTATTTTATTGATTTTTTACCCGGATAAGTCGGATGCACAGTGTCAACACCCTGTATACGCTGGCGAAGTTACGTAATTAATCGGATTAATTACCATAGCAATAGGTGAAAACAATTTTGAACATATCGCGCTGCACTACAAGCAGGTTACACTCATCACCTGTGTATGTCTGCAATCATAGATTGAATACAATACTGGTCTTTTCAAAGATACTAATCTTACAGGTGCAAGTTATCAGCATGATATGGTTCAATGAAGAGGTACCGCGTGAACGTATCAGTGCAGCGCGGTATAAATTGTTTTCACCTATTGCTATGGTAGTTAATCCGATTATTACGTAACTTCGCCAGCGTATTATAAATATTTTTCCATACAGTTCAATACTCCGTTGAAATCAATATTCTATTATTGACACAGACGGGGACACAGATAAAGAAAGTTTACATATGCATTGTGTTATAGGGCTTGCACCTGGAACTTAACTGACTGGGCTAAACGTGTTCCATTATACCTATAAAGTAGAATTGTAATTCTCAAAATTAAATATATCACGATTTTTACATTGGATTTCAAAATCTTTACATAAAAAATGCAGTAAAAGATATCCACAGCAAGCTGCAAGGCCCCGCTAATTAGTGTACCGCTTTTCGAGTGAGTGTACTGGAAACAAAACCCTGGTTTTACCTGAAAACAAATCGATTTTCTTGTAATAGAAACATCATATGGGGTACTAGAGCATGCACAAATCGTAATAATGTGTAGAATATATAAACTCTGTGTGTATCTCATATGGTATGCTTAGCCTGAGTCGCTATGCGTAGCTGTTGAAAAACGAGAGGAGTCGCTGTACTATCACGGCAATTTTTGACACGAAGATATAGGGATGATGACGATGTGCCATGTTAACACTAAAAAATATGGCCCCTCCGCCTAATGAGAAACCAATGCAAATTTGTTGTCTATACTTAGACTTTTAAATTCTTTCAGAACATTGTATTACTGCCTTGTACACCCCTCTGTGGGTAACAAAAAGGTTAACAAAAGAAACTGAAATTTTCAACAACGAAAACAAGCTATAGATCATCTAATTCATATGATTATTTCTTGAGGAATGTCAATTAGTCATTGCCACTTAACCTTAGGCCTATCGGTGATCGGTGATTTCTCTGTTGATATTACTGAGCAATGAAACTACAAAATAAAACGGCAATGTTTAGCCGCTATCCCTCCAACATGTAAACAAGTTCCAGGCATGACGAATTGTAGGCGCTCACGCTTAACGTGTATGCGCGCTTCGGTTAACTGATTAACAACATTTGGTTCCTTTACAAAGATATAGGAAAGGTTGTTGAAATTGCAATTTACCTTTGAGATGTAACGTTTTTACATTCCCACTGATCTTCTGATTATAATTTCCCCTGTGAGGAAAAAGAAACGGGTCAAGTAAAAATGTTATTTAGTTTTCAATTGAAACGTGCAAAACATATGAATAATAATAAATACGAATAAAGTGTGCTTTAACACATTCTAGTATTATTAATGTTTGCAGGTATGCGAGCTGCGAAGGTAAATAGGCCATTTTATGTCAGCAGCGTAGGTAGGATGTACCAGTTTAATGCTCTGTGTATCAAAATATCAAGGGCTATCTTAAAAAGTACTGAACCAATACTAGGCTTGTTTGTATTCGTTCTAATGTATTTTTACCGCTGATTCCAAAAAAATGGTAATGAAAATTTATAATTCTGAAATTTATGAAATTCTGAAAACAAAATTTGAAATTTGTCGTCTGCGGTCGACACCCGGCGTGGAGAGAGTTAAACCCCCCTTTTTTGATATATTATTCAAAAAGTAAAAGTTACAGATTAGGGTTAATAGGTCAATCAAATTAAGGAAAAAAGGGCTTAACCCACCACTAGTTGTAACAGAAACCATTTAATCACCATTGATTTCAGAAAAGTATATTAAAGAAAATATCAAAAGTCCCCAAAAGTCAAAGGTCAAAAGGTCAAATTTTCGGGTTCACAGTCGTTTACAATGGAAGTATGCTTAAATTTAAATCAAAATGAAAAACGTTGAATTGTTTTGGATGCTTTGTTACATATGTAACGTCACAAAATAGGTCAAGGTCCACAGGGCTCAATGTAATTCAATCTTCTTTGCCATGTTACATGAGATATGGCAAACTATTCTTTTTTTAAGTGTTTCTGCAAGCGGAGCAATATAAAACATGTACTTTAGCAATTTTTCACCGGGCGAAAAAATAATCACCGGGAGCAAAGTCAGTTAAATAACAAAACAATTTCTAACGGTTTTTGACAAATTTGATTAAAATATGCAAATTACATTTATTTTAACTAATCTGAAATTTTACCTACTGCTTTACTCTAAACCAAGAAATAATGGCCTATTAAGGGATTTTCGATTTGAAATCGAGCATTGCATTGTGGGATACAGTGTTGCCTGCACAGACAACATGCTGCCTGGCCCGGCAGGGTTTCATGAGCAGGCCGGACTGGTGTAGTAATTCTTACCCTTCGAATAGAAACGCCTTATTCCCTAGTATTGCAGCCGTCCTATTAGCTATCATTTTATTATAGGCCTTGATTTGTTCAATGGAACTGCACGGCAATCCAGGAGGTTTATCACAAACAAAAGTTGTTCGTCCATTAGCAATTGGACGCGGGTAAATGCACTTATTCTCCCAGATACCTTGAGTCTGAACAGAGCAGGTAACCGTCTCTGAATTTTTGGGACTTTTGTATATCGCTTGCCAGAATAATTTAGTATCTGTGTTCCAAAAGATATCTTTTAAGAAGGTCGTGGCGTCACTTGGATGTACCAGGGTGATGCTGATGCTAGCAGGTCCAGTCCAGGCGGCCAAGAACAGAACTAAGTAAGTACCATTGTTGTAATCGATCACCTGCAATACAATACGATACGATATGAACAAAGTGCTAATAGAGATTCAGGCTATCGTCCAACTTTTAAGCTTTCAAAATCTGAACTTTCCCCGTTTTTGGCGACGTTCTAGGGACGTCATGTTTCATGTGTTAAAGGGCCAAGGTAAATGATAATCAGAATGTTTAGATTCACAATAATGGCACTGGGAAGATTAGGGATTAGGCCAGACTCCACCGTGAAATCGCCACATATCCTCGACCTCCACAGCAAGTCTTTGTTACATTCCCAGCATTTAAGAATGCCGGTCCCTATGTATACACCTGGGTGGAAAAGAGTCATCGAGATAAAATGCCTTAATCAATGGCACAACACGATGGCTTCGCGCGCCGGGGCTCGAACCCGCAAACCTTCCGATTATGAGTCGGAGCAGTCAAATCAAAACTCAAATGCAAGGCATGCTACGAGAATGTTAATCACTTGCATTTGGTTTAAGAATTCATTTAATTTGGGTTTGAAATGTTTATTGTTTACAGGCTTTTGTAATTTTTTCTAATGAATTCCATAAAATCAGAGCAGGAACTACGCGATCTGGAAACACCCTTTTGTTATTGTTAATACTATATATGGTATTTCTTGTTTGGTACTGATGCACATTTGCATAGTCCTTAATTTGCTAGTGTTCTCTCTCTTTCGTCAGGTGTTCTAACACCTGAGTCATAATATGCAATACCTAAAAACAATATACAGCACTAACTTTTTGGGATAAAAAATATTATCCTGTTTTGACAAATGAAACATAGCTAAATCCTAATCTTTTAGTTAGTCCTAACTGGCAATAAAAGTAAAATTCTAACATTTGGCCAATTTTTGGAAATAAGGGCCAAAAACATGCGGTTTTAGGGTGTTTTTCGTATGCTGTGACAATCAAGCCCAAAGACTTGTACTAAGACTAATTTCAGTTTATGCATTCTAATTTCTGGAAAAGACATGTTTCAATTATAGTAACAAAAAAAGTGAGAATTAAAGCAACATTGCTGCATCTACTCAAAATTTTGAATGCTTAGACTTGTTCCAAGTCTTTGATTTTTGTGTCATGATTGTCAGAAAACATGACAAAAATGCATATTTTCGGCTCTTTTGTCAAGAAATTAGTAAATTAGTGATCTTCAGTTAGTACTAAATTAATGATTAGGATTGAGTTTCATGTTGCAGAACTTGAGTACCTTTCTGGCAATGTTGCATATCGTCAGCCTGCTACGCTCATTCAATTGAGCTTATTGGTGGTATTCGTGGTAACAACATTTCCAACCCGGTTAGTTGTGCATGTGCTACACACAAAAAATTACTAGCATTCCAAGTACTTGTCAATGTAAAATTATTAAACATGAATTTCATCCATGCTGTTGTCTTTTTAAAGACATTTCTTGTTTTATTTTGAGAACAAAGAACACAATGTGGTTTAAGCATGCACCAGTTAAGTAATCACCCTAATTATTTAGGATTATTCCCTTTCATTTGTAACATTATCATTATTTGTTCAAAGATTGGTGAATAAATAATTATGTTTAAATCCTTGCTTGAACCATATTTTGTACTTTGTTACAAAAACTGACTTAGGCGAAACAGGCTGACGATATACTTTCTGCTATCTGTAGACACACACGCAAAGCATTTAATATTAATTGCCAGCAAGAATAGACTAAATGGGCATAGTACCTACCTTACCAGCAGTACTGGCAGCAGGTTTCTTACTTTCCAGCAAAGCAAACCAAAAGTCACCGCCAACAAACCGTGTCTGGTTGTATTTATCTCGGGCATCTATTCTTATTTTAACGATGTCGCCTGTAGATAATAAAAATAATTCCATTAAGAAACGAACCAATTCGCATAATAACATTAACATCGATCAAAATAAAGGTATTTAAAAGTTCTTTGTGATTTCGCAAAAAAATATACATTCCCTCATTTCAAATATATAGTTTTGGTTTCTCTATTGTTCAGAAACCAAAAATCAAGGGATTAAAATGTGGAGATGAACTGGTATGCAATCATAACACTATTGTGCTGAGAGGACACAAGAGGGTATATATAATCAAAAGTATAATGGCCTATAACCATACGTATATAATAGCCTATTGTGCTAACATTTTCATTATCGATATCTATCAACGCGGACGACTTTTGATGTTCTCTGCCGTAGCTGGCACACTTCCATGACACCATAAAATTACACCCGAGTTTGATAAGTTATGCATAGACATCATGTGCATATATTGAGGGGTGGGGGTGGGGTGTTTTGTTTATTTGTCTGAAATATAAACGATGCATGATGATGTAGATGATTTGATTATGAATTAGATTATTCCCCGGAAAGCACAACCCATACCTCTTACCTATGTTCCCTCCGCCACCTATATATAACCTCCTCCCCCCCTCCCCACACTCGATATCGACTCTTCCCTATTATTCCACTCCACTCTTGAGCCCCCCCTCTCCCCTCCTTCCCTTCCCACTTCCAATGCTCTCTCCCCTCTGTTTCTCTTTCTCCCTTACCCTTACCCCCTCCCCCCTCACACACACATACCCTCTTTCCCTGGCGATTTCTTCTATCTCTCTCTCTCTCTCTATTCTCTAATAAATAAATTGAATAAAAGTTAGTTTAAACCAGCTTTCTATGATATTGATCTTCCGTCATGCGACATGCACATAAATAGAATTGTGTATAAAAGTGTTTATATCACTGAAGTCATAATCTGTCAAGTGCCTATTGTAATGTCTGTGGAAATATTTCGATGGTCTATATATTTTCACAGTGAAATCAGCTTAGGCTAATTCGTAGTCTCAAGTCAATGCTTTCAAACTAAATCAATGCTTTCAAATGTAGACTGCTTTGTTCGACTTCTCTGCTCGTGAATATTGCACTGCGAAATTTAAACATTTCTTTTGTATACTTAGAGTAGGTAACTTCAAATCAAATAATTTTACGATCCACACCACTTATAAGAAACTGAAACCAAAACCGAAACTGACTGACACAAATGTTCGGTTTTAAACAAAAGGTAGAAACAATGAGTTCGATATCTTATGATTCAGTGGTTAGGCTGGACAATAGGAAACCACGTGACCAAAACCAAAACCAAAACTAAAACTATATATTTGAAATGAGGCAATGTCCACATTGTGTTTGATTGGGTTACATAATCAATCGGACAGATCAATGTATACTGGTTGAGATGTCAAAGCTCAAGCTCCGCAGGAGGACAAGCATCAACAATAATACTTTTAATTTGTACAATTTCTCGAAAAATAGACAATACCTATTCTTTAAAAATCTTAATATAGGACAAAAACACTTTTTACACTAAAAATATCGGAGATAAGATATTTTATCTACATAATGCATCCACCTCCATCACCAAGTGCAATACACTCCTTGTATTTTTCTAACGTCTTTTCTGATTGGCTACGGGCGTAATTCTACTCAAGATTCCAGAAAAATAGAGCTTAATTGTTTGGATTAAAAATATTATCCTGTTTTGCTAAATGAAACCTACGTGAATCCTAATCCTATTTAGTTAATTCTACAATGTTCTGACTGGCACTGAAAGTCAAATTTTGTTATTTGGTTTTGTTTATGGAAATAAGGTCCAAAAGGGTGTTTTGAACAATGAACAATCTCAAATGACCCAACTTTGAGTAGTTTGCCTGGTAAAAATGACCTAAGAAATCAAATTTGAATAGTTTGTCTTGTCAGCGGGTGACTGAACAGAATCTTGTTAATATGAAATGGCCAATCTTGTCAAATGATGAATTGTAGTTGTCAATTTGAATAGTTACTTGTTAAAAAGTTGAAAACTATTCATTTTGATAAGTAATTGTGGGTTCGAAGTGATGATATATCAAATCAAAATGAAAAGTATTTCCCGTCATTTCAAAACGAAACGAAGAGCAATAAAATACGGTTGTTTGATGTATATAGAATTGGCTTCATTATTAACTAAATGCAAACTATAGGTGGCGCTATTTTTCCTAAATCATATTTCTTTATTTGCAAGGGGTAGGTGATTAATACTGCCATTAAAACAGCTGGAATAGGTGAAACAAGCAATAAGGGAATTTTATAAACATATTTTATCAAACAATTAAAAGAATTATTTGTATTAAAAGCTTGAAAGAGTAATTTCCAGTAACTAAATAGCGCCATCAATTTTGTCATTCATAGATACATTTTATATCCGAAAAAGCTTTAAAATGCTATAAAAGTGAATCATTTTGTAAAAGAGTGGACATTAAAGTTGAGAATGACTCGAAAGCATCTGTATACATTAGCATGATATCACTTTTAGCTGTTTAAGCCTAAAATTTGGTTGTACATTATGTTTTGTTAGAAAAACTAATAAATGATCCCATCAAACAACCGTGAAAAATAAATGAGTAAGGATTCTATTGAATAAAATGAATAATATGAAATTACAATGTAACAATCAAGCCCAAAGACTTGTACAAGGACCAATTTCAAGCTATGCATTCTAATTCTTTAACTTTTATAATCAAGATATTAAAAGTATGAGCAAACTCTTGGCCTATACTCATGATTTTGATGGCTTGCACGAATTCCAAGTCTTTGAATTTTGTGACTGCAATTGTAAGAAAGAATACAAAATTGCATGTTTTTGACCCATTTTCCGCCAAATTACAAAAATGTTAAAATTTAACTTTTATTCCCAGTTAGTTCTAACTAAAGGATTATGATTTAGCTATGCTTTAATTGGCAAAACATAATTAAGTGATGTATTTTTCTGGAAATTGGAGTAAGAGTTCAGTAATATTATGATAGCCACTAAGTCACTTGTTCATGATACTCCTTTATTATTTGAGTGTTCCGACCCTTATAACCCCATACCTACCTTTTACAATTTCCACGTTATTCAGTACATGATAACGGCAATTCCCTGCATTGGTTTCACTTATGTTATTGCCTTCTTCCGCGCTAGGCATCCATTCTCGTTTGGGGACCTCGGTCCCTACTTGAAGTTGAAGGTCAGTCAACCTTGGTGCATCTGCCACATTGGTAAGTCCAAGTCCCCGGAAGTGTGAGTGCCGAAAAGGAGGAGCTTGAAATATAGGCCTATTCACCTCGACCTACACATTAGGAAACGAATTTGAAGAAAACCTTCTGTTAATAAAATACTATGGTGAGCCACCAGCCTGGGTGGCTCACGCTCCAGGAATCACTCTTACGTGATCAAGAGACTAGAATATGTAGGTCTCAAAACGTCGTAGCTCCATCAAATCATTAAAATGTGAGTTCTAGGTAAGTTGGAAGAAGATTTTCCCGGGGGGGGGGGGCATTCACTAAAAATGGTTAACGGGCATGTGCTGCCACATTGACCCCCATTTTTCAAATCCCTCTCGCCCAGAGACCCCCTTTTGTTTTACTGAACTCCCTCACTCAATGACCCCCCCTTTTTGTTTTTCCTGTCACAAAAAGACCCCTTTTTCAAGAATTTTGACAAAATTCTGATAATCTCTCACCGAATGACCCCGTTTTTTCAATATTTATCTTATTTTCACATTTTTATGATTTTTTGACAATTTTGCACTTTTTCCTGGTCTCACTGAAAGACCCCCTTTGGAAAGATTTTCTCCAGTCTCACGAAAAGACTTCCTTTTTCGGGTCTTCTCACCGAAAGACCTCTTTTTAGTGTTTAGGCTCTCACCGAAAGACCCCTAGTTTCGAATTGCTGTCCGCACATCCGAGCCATTTCCAAAGTCGAGTGCCCCCCCCCGGGATTTTCTTTGCCAAACGACATGACCTAATACTGATGAATTAAAAAATCTTAACACCCCGGCGATTTCAGAAAAATACAGCACTAATGTTTTTGGATAACAAAAAATATTATTTGCCAAATGAAACATAGCTAAATCCTAATCGTTTAACTGGCAATAAAGTATCAAATTTCTAAAGTATTGCAATTTGAGGGGAAATTGGCCAAAAGCATGAAATTTTGCATGATTTCTTACAATTGCAGTCGCAGCGACCATGATGGGGGAAGGGGTGGGGCACCGCGTCTGATTGGGGGGGGGGACAAGCCGTTTGTCGGCAATTTTCCTATGGGACTTTAAAAATTTCAGACCGTGGCACATACCCCCCATGCCCCTATGATGCTACGCCACTGTGCCAGTGGGTAATATTGCGAAAGGGGTTTACGTCTTGAGTTGCTGATATTTGGGTCTATTTAATGCAACGCATGCCAATACTTTAGCAATGTGATCAAGCAGTAAGAGACGATGAAAGAAACTTCACGCGGACGCCATAATTGAAGTGCCTTATCGTACTTGGCCCATTTCTTTGTGTGCAGTACAATATGATGAAATTGAAATTGAAAAATTAAAAAATAACTCCTGAGGCCCGTCTTTAGGCCAAAATGTAGTCCGCTAGGCATTATTGGTCACACAACTTTATTTTGCATTTGAATATCGCGCTGTGCCAGTCAACACAACTGCATGATCATGACTACATGCTTGGGATCATGACTACATGATAAACTTTCTTCACGTTCATCACTAGCACTTTTGTTACTCAATTCTGAGATATGCACTGCATCTAATGAAGATGAAGATGAAGAAGAGAAACCGTGTGCAGCTACAAAAATGGGTGGTTTAATTCAAATGAGTATAACTTAAAGCAAATACAATGTTCAATTCCTTTTTGATTTAGATGTTCAGAATCTGCTCTTTTCAATTATATTTTCATTTACAGCAGATTCCTTCTAGATTTCGTACAAAAGCGCCACAAACATAATTTTACTTCATTTTGAATCACCCTGTACGAAAAATACCCTAAAAACGCATGTTTTTTGGCCCTTATTTCCAAAAAGTGGCGAGGATATAGCTATTAAAAACATCGGTCGATGTTTTGCCAAGTTTAAAAAGGTAACGGTTACTTAATGAAATAACGGTTAGTTCATGAAAAAGAAGAAGTGAAATTTAGCAAAACGCGACGAGGTTTATTTGCCCGTAATAGAGCTCTATTGTTCCGCTATTGTATCCGCTATTGTATCCACTATTGTATTCTATTCATAAAAGCTACTGCAAGAATCGCGGCAATCCCTGATATTGCTGGTGTATACCGCCGGCGTTTCGCATTTATTAACATTAAAAATGATCCCATACTCTTACATTTATAGTCTTATTCGTGCTTTTGATATAATATTCAGAAATTGCAATTATGAAAACCACAAACTTTGAAAGTAAAAATATATTATCATCGAAAATATATCATACTTAAATTCTATAGAATCTATAGATACCCAACCCAGAAGTGCCCATTTATTCATAAGAAACTTATTCAATGGTCCACATTTGCTCAGTTTTACGGTCCAGCGCTTCAGAGGATGAACTCGACTAGCCAACGAATAAGTGATTAGCATAAAATCACATTACCATATCGACTTTACACCCAATGCGTAAAAGCTGGCAACCAACTTATTTTTTGTTAATTCGGGCATGCTGAACTCGAATATTAATAATAATATTAATAAAAAACACTGACTATATAGCCCATTTCCAGGAACTGATCAACATGATCAAAGCACTTTACAAAAATACAAAATATATACAAACCAGAATACCTGAATCATGGAAGAACAAAGAGGTTTAAATACAGCGGCAATTAGTACAGGTGAGTTTTTAAATTACTATTGAAACTATGTAATGTATATTTTTGGATAACATAACAAAAATCAATTCGTCAGTATCTTTTTTAAATTAATTTTCAAAAGATAGATAATGGTTTTAAATATTAAACGTTTTTAAAAAAAATGTTGGTGAATTTTCTCAAAGTTGATGAGAATTAAAAAAAAAAACATTTCCTAAACATTTATATCTAGTTTTTGAACATTAATAAAAATATTACTGAAGCAAGTTTTTAGCCATGATGTTCAAAACATTTCAAGAAAATCAGATTTAAGAAAAAATAAAACTTCAGGCCTATAACAATGCAAGATTTTGTTGTGTAATTGTGGGTTTCGTATTAAATTTCAACATGTTCGACTTCGGCATATTTAAATATTTTCAAATGATGGCATACAAGTTATCATTTGAAGACTGAATTCAGCTACATATCTGCCCAATAGCTTTTAAAATGGACAACCTACTCTAAAAAAAGACAATGTAAAATATTTTGAAACTAAAATCAAACACAGCATGTATATTATTTTATTTTTTTATATTTGTTACACGAGTTATAATGACACAGTTTCATATTATTCCCTCTTAACATGCATATTCAGCGATTTGCTCATTCGGAAAATCGGAAAAATCATTTTTTTATGTTAGTGAGCATGTGCTATTATATAGCCTGCTGGCATGGCTGGTGGTTTAAGCCGAAAACTGTATAGTTTTAAGACAAATATAGAACATTTAACACGAAATTGTGATATCTCTAATTAAATAGAGAACTTAGGTAGGTCTACTTAGTTGAATGGGGCTTCAACTTTGTCAATACTGCTGTTTTGCTCTCTTTTTTTTTTTTTTGGGGGGTGCAATTGTTCACTTTTAAGCAATTTATAGGCCTAAGCGATTTTATTTTTTACACTTTCGCTGGGATCACTGAATTTGTCTTATTTATGTATAGGCCTATAAACAAGGGCACTCTAACTTCCATGGTATAAACAATTCAGTTAAATGATGAATTATCAAAATCAGGTACAAAATACAGGATGGGTTGTAATCAATTTTAGATGTGATGGGCATGTCCCTACCGGCGTCGGGAAGTAGAGGCCTATCGGTATAAAATGATGTTTTAAAAAAAGGGGTCATTGGGTATAAAAAATTTAAAAAATAGTCCTTGAGCATTCGCAAGTTTTTCCACGAGCACAGTGGCGTAGCCCCCCGACCAAAAAAAAACATTATCAGGGATAAAATGGAGCTGATTGGGGTGGTTACGGGTCGTTAAAACCACTAATCGCGAAATGAGGATATCGAACTAGTTTGCCCCGCATGGCTTCAAAGAACCACAAACCGTGAAATATGGATATCCAACTAGTTTGCCCCGAAGGGCTACAAAGACCAGCTAACCGCGAAATATGGATATCCAACTAGTTTGCCCTCGAAGCTTCAAAAAACCACTCATCGCGAAATATGGATATCCAACTAGATCGCCTCGCATGGCTACAAAGAACCACTTACCGCGCAATATTTTTTTACTTCAAAAAAAGAATTAATATCTACCTAAAAACGGAAAAAGGGGCCAAGTTTAAAACATCTTTCCTGTGTGGCTTTTCACCCTTTTTTAAACTTGGTCCCATTTATGAAAGTTTCTAAAGACCCATACGAAGTCATCTTTAGGCTACTTGTTTGTTTTCTTAGTTGTCAGTGTTCATTTTGTAGAGTAAATGAATTAATGTTCGTGCGGCGATTGAAGTTTTTCTCGTAAAGACGTTATAATGTATTTTGATTTAAGCAAGAGTAGCAAATACTCACTTTGTTAAATTCTTCATCGTCTTGTGCGATTCTGCGCCTTATGTACAGATGTAGGGCCTATAATGTAGCAGGTTGATAGACAGTCAATTTGCTAAGTATATATAATACTCTACTACTCTTTATGAACACGCAATATAATAAAACATAAACCTTCAAATGTTTTTGATAATACATAGCCTACGTCATATTGCACCGCTTTCGAACAGTCTTAAACCTAATTGTTGCATGTAGAAATTAGGACTCGTTCTTCATGTTATTACTACTTTACTGAATGGGACCAAGTTAAAAAATGGGTGAAAAGCCACACAGGAAAGATTTTTTAAACTTGGCCTCTTTTTACGTTTTGAAACGTTTTTTGGTAGATATTTCATTTGTCAAAACAGGATAATATATATTTTATCCCAAAAGAATCCGGAATCTGGAATCCGGAGTAGTGACACTATAAAGCAATATTTACAGGGGCTCTAAATGCTACAGTAACTCTAAATGTCAACATTTTTCTGCCTCCGCAGGAGATAGTTTGCTTTGAAATTGACACCTAAAATGCCGCACATTGCGCGGCATGTAGGCCGATTGTACAAATTTATATTCTGACAAGTACTCTAATTTCCGCCCAATATTGAGAGCCCAATATATATCCCCCACCTCTCTGCGCCATATATAAATTCGCCTATCGCCATTTCCGAATGTTCAAAAAGGTAATCACGCTTCCTCAGCATGTGCAATAAATTAGCATTAAAATTAATCTTATTCTATAGGGATTCTAGAAACACATAGCACGTGGCGCCAATGGCGTGGGTCTATCAAGTTAATGAATTATGCATTAGAATATTTTCAAACTCATATGTTGTATAATTGAAGACCGAATTAAAAAAGACTAGCTTGCGTATGCCGTCCTGTAAACCAGACCAAAAATGCCATACTGCGCAGGTCAGCAACCAATCACGGCGCGCCTTTGTCATGACGTCAGACGCAAACTAGTCTTTTTTTTAATTCGGTCTTTAATTATAGGTTGTAGCCTCAGCGATCAGCAGCTTTATCGTAGATGACAAGTTGGAAAACCGTTATACTGTGGCAATGGGAATACACATCAAACAAGGTTTAATTTCATGATTACATGAAACCTGATTATCAATTCAAAAACTTTGGCTGGAGAAGTTGAAGCTGACGTTCATGGTGACACTTTGGATGCGATAAATTGACATCATGGATTGTTTTGTGCAAAATTGGAGGTATTTTTGTGCCGCGGCGAGTCAGCAGACCGACTGGCATGCATGCTAGGCTCGACTAGGCCACAATCATGATCATGATGCATTTGAACTGCAATGTATGGTATGATACGCCTAGCCGCGCCTATGGCCGGCTTCATTGCTGTTCAAATACATGTACTAAAGTATTGCAATTTTATTGCGTTGATATAATTCGGAATAATTCGTTTTAAAGTATTTGCTTCCCCAATTCCCATTCGTGGTTGGTCATGTATCAGTTTTTATGTTCTACTGAGTACTGTTGCAATATTTTTGCATGCATACCCATGACCGTTTCAAGACTTTGACTGAGAAATTTGCTTTTTGTTTGTTAAGATAAAAATAAAAATAAAATGCAAGAATCATCTTTCCCCACACAATACTTCTTATAAACAAGGTGTTGATATTGGCCCTTTCGATGCAAGACAAAGCACAATTCAAATGAAGGAAACAAAACAAAACAATAATGTTTTTGATTTTTTATTCAATTACACATACAAAAGAGTATTGGCCTATAAAAAAGACCCCCTCTAAATATAATAATATTAATATTATTTTAGTCCTGAATACAAAATATAATAAACAAACATAAAAAAATCTGATACGAAAATTTGTTACTCTGAAACGTTACAATCGTAATTTTCAGTCAAAAAATCCACGAGAAATGACTCTTGATACAACTTGGGCATATATGCATTTAAAAAACAGAAACGGCTGCCTGCATCTGGAACTCTTCATATCTGAAAGTTTGAAGGTCTTATTTCATACATCAGAATTATCTGCAAGATTGCAAGATGGCTTTAGGTGACTGTGGCCCTATTGGCTAATGCACAAATTTAGATTTTCTTTCTATTTAAATAATATGTTAAAGCTATATGCCCTGTAGATTACATTCGGTTCTTGAGATATGGCCTGTCAAAATGGTGCGAACCCAAAACAAAAAATTGGCAACAACTTTCGTTTTATTTTCTATATTTTGACAAGTCCAGTTGCCAGATGATTTTCTAATTACATGCATGAATTATGCAAAGTAAAGATTTCAGATACAATTAAAAGAGCTATAGTAGGCCTACTGAGGCATGGTACATGGGTAGAACACACACTGTAGACCTACTACAAAATTACGGTTGCGTTTTGGCAAATTTCAATTTGCATAATTAATTAGGGCCACTTATTAGAAAAGTTGATTAGGGCCCTAATTAATTATGCAAATGGAAATTTGCATGGTAAAAGGCATCCATGGGTTTTATATCTTATTTTGTAGCCGATCTGAACATTTTACTTTGTACAATTCTTGCATATATAATTAGAAAATAAGGCCTACCTGACAACATTGAATAACAAAAATAAAAGAAATTTGTTGCCAACTTCTTGGTTTCGCGCCATTTTGACAGGCCATATATTTTGGTAACCGAATGTCCGATTAAAATAAAATTGTCAGTCTTGTAATCAGGAGAGAATGGACTCACATATTTCAATCAGACAAAAATCTATATCTAATAGCGTTACCTTAAAGCTAGCATTATAAGTGTCTCCTTAACTAATAACAAAAGGTGCCCACTGGTATCTTGGAGGCATTCTTTTTTAAAGACATTTCTTGTTTACTGCAACTACAATACTACAATCATGTACTTCCATAATAATCGAATGGCCATGTGGCTAAATTTTACTCTTTGAAAGACGAAGGTTTCAAAAGATTTGCTTCTTGTATAATTAGAAAGAGTGGACACACTGAATCACTACTGTACAAAAAACTTTAGATTTAGATGAGAAAAAATATTGATTACGAGGAAAAGAAGAGAGTTAAGTTAAATTTGCTATTAAAGTTAAACTGTAGTGTGCCCAATCTGTATGCGTGAGACCGTTTAGTATACTTGCAGAAATGTTATACCGTTAATATGCATGGGAATTAGGAACAACACATTGAAGTGGCTTGAGTCTTTCCTTACTAGTCCTCACCAACAGGTGGTCTTGGAAGAAGTTTCGTCCACCAGAGCTAGTGTTACCTCGGGGTCCCCCAAGGTACAGTCTTGGGACCCCTAATGTTGCCATTATACCAATATCAATGTCCACTCAAAGGTCAGACTTTTTGCGGACGATTGTATTCTCTACAACAGAATACAACCCACCGAGGATTCCAAGAAACTCCAAGCAGACCTTGATGCTTTAGTCAAGTGGGAGAGAGACTGGCAGATGTCTTTTAATTCTTCCAAGTGCTTCAGTATGAGAGTTACGCACAAGAGGAATCCTGTTACCAAGAATTACAAGATGGGTCACCATATCCTTGAGGAGGTGAAACATCACCCGTACCTCGGAGTCGAACTTAGCAATGATTTGAAATGGTCTACTTACATCAATCAAACTGTTACAAAGGCTAATAAAATGCTGGGCCTGCTGAAGAGAAATGTTTATTACTGCAACAACAGCACTATTGCATACAGTCCTTGATAAGACAAGACCCAAGCTTGAGTACTGCTACGGGATCTGGGATCCACAGCACAAATCAGATGGGGATAAGTTAGAAAGAATCCAAAAACGACCTGCCAGGTTTACTGTTGGCGATTACAGCACGGACTCCAGTGTCCCCAAATTTTTGCTGATTTAGAGTGGGAACCTCTTCAGGACCGTAGGACTAAATTACGCTTAACGACCATCTACAAAGAAACTCACGGGTATTTTCCAAGTAACATCAAGTGTTATCTTCGAGCTACAAATTCATCCAGTCAACCTAGGACTAGACAATCAGGGGCCTTATCTTACAACATTATCACCACAAACAAAGACTGCTACAGGCACTCGCTATATCCAAAGACTATTCGCGAATGGAACCAACTCGACCAGGACCTACGCACCGCGCGCACCCGACGTCAAGACCTGCAAGACCTAGCTAGAAATAATCTATATCAAACCGTTTGCACATGACCCCCAACGTATGCGACAACCAGATATGGTGTATGTACGTGAACGACAGATACAGAAATGCAACGGACTATTCCAGAAAATAGATGCACACCCCTTATAGAGCAGTTCGGACTTCCGGACTTTTTGTCCAGTCGTAGTGGTTGGAAATCCAGATTTTTAAAGTGTCCAAAGACAAACAAATCCAGCAGAAAAATAGTTTAAAATAAGAAATTCGTAATTTGAGACCTCATTTTGGACATTTCCGTGATATTTCATTTAACTTTCTCAAGTATTATTGGCAACTGAAATTCCAGTCGTTTTCACAAAGCAAACTTGGAAATCCAGACATTCTTTTATTGAAAAGCTAATCCTTTATAGGGGTGTGCACTTATTTCCTGGAATAGCACATGAATAAGTTTGAAATAGCATTTTCCGTGAAATTGCAAAAATATTAAAATTTAACTTTATTCCCAGTTAGTACTAACTAAATTATTAGGATTTACCTATGTTTTGGCAAAGCAGGAATTTTTTCCAAACATATTAGTGCTGTATTTATCTGGAATTTTCGACAGACGACCTTAAAACACACATGATAACAAGTACTTGATTAATCAACAACATACACTATGGAACACAATGGCCTCATCCCAATGGCATAGTTCAATAAGCGCAATTAATCAATAATAGGGCAAAATTTGACCTCAAGTTACGGAGTATGAGTCTTTGTACCCAAATCTTTAGTGTTCATTCAATGACAAAACGTTCAAACCTGACTCATCGCCTATTGATATTATAATGTCATCATTTTCATATCAATATTCAATAAATGTACAAATGTATTGGGGTTAAAGAACTGCACCCTGATAGATGAGCATGTTGTGGCTCCTAGTGATAGGATTCAATACTTACATACAATGAATAAAAATGCGTGATTTGATGCTGTGAAGGTCGTTTTGTGAGCGCCCTCTACGGAGGGGCTCCGGTCTTGTCCTGGAATTGCAATTTACTGCATTTTTCAGCCTTGCTAGATTTACTTCGCATCTGTTTTGCTTAAATGTACGCCCCCCTGCGTGCTTAGAATAAACAACACTACTAACTTGCCGGTGTGATTTTATTACTGGTTACTAATATGCACTGGATGCCAGTAAAGTAGATCTATATACAGCAGAAATTTATCGCTTGAAATACGAAATTAATGGAAACCCTATTTAGGCTTACCATATGGCTGGATCATGCAAGAGACCAATTTGTTTTTGGCATTTTTCACGTTTCTAAAAATTGGTCTTTCATAAATCCATGATTATAATAGTCTTAATGTTTGGAGGTTTGCATTTGACATTCGTTGTAACCGTTATTTAATGCATTGACCTTAAGGGATCTGGAATGAGCGTTTTGAGCGTTTCGACAGTATTTTTATGGAATATGAGAGCACCTCAGACGTATCGAATTGCATTCTGAATACGAAGCATGTCTTTCTGATATCAAATAATTTTCATTTTTGAAAATCACGATATAATACAAATTTTATGACAAATTATAAAAATTTGATATTTTTCAAATTTTTGATATATAACAGTCCTCGAAGTAAATTTTATAAATCTAATGATATATTCTTAAAGTGTATGTAGCTGGGAGGAAAAGCCGACGATCAATTGAAAATTTTGACCTTTCATATTGAAGATTTTTCCCCAAAAGACCTAATTTTTTTTGGTGTTTTGGGAAAACAAATTCATATCTTCAATACGAAAGGTCAAAATTTTCAATTGATCATCGGCTTTTCATTCCACCTACATACACGTTAAGTATAAATCATCAGATTTATAAAGTTTACTTCGAGTACTGTTAAATATCAAAAATATAAATTTTTAATGATTTACCATAAAATGTGTATTACATTGCGAATTTCAAAAAATCAAAATTATTTGATATCAGAATGACATTCTTCTTATTCAGAATGCAATTCGATATGTCTGATGTGCTCTAATGTCCACTGTCCAAACGTTCATACCCCTTCCCTTAAGAAGAAAAATCCTTTAATTCATGTGCGTATAGGCCCATTATCTTTTGTTTGAAATACAAAATTAATGGGTGATCTTTGTTGTTTAACTACCATGAATTTAATAACCAGCAGTAACGCCTCCTAACCCGAAACCGTATAATTATGGTGACCTTTGTTAGCACACAGCAGTGAGCAAACATTACACCATGCACAATCCCGCACAGTTATGTATGTTAGTAGGCATATCGCCTCAAAAATAAGCGCAGCAGAAACACGTTATTTAATGTTTCTACACGAATGAGCTTTATTAAAGCATCTAAAATCAAAAAACGGAATTGAAATCGGTCAATGCATTGTGATGTAGTGTCAATTTTAAGATGGTCATAAATGGAATGCAAATCTGCCACAAATGGCTATAATGACAAAATTGGCACATTTCGAGATTTTGAAGGCTTATTTGGATGCTTGCTTGAAAAAGCAGCGTGAATTAAGTATCACAGGTTAAATGCATATCTTTTCTGACTTCGTCAAAGAAACATAATTTAAAAATCTATCATTAAATAAGTATATAAATTAACCAAATATACTATTTTAACAATTTCGGCCAATCTGCAGACAAATCAAAGCTAAAAAAATGACTAAGTTCAGCTAATTAATATGCAAAATTGATGCCAATAGAAAACCATACATGATATCAGGGTGCGGTTTTTTGCACACATATGTATACAAAGTTCTTTCAATTGTAATTAATGTATTCATGGTATTATTAAGCAACTTAGGCATGAGAATTTTTTTTTCTTCAATATTTAATGAAAGTCTTTTCATTCATCATAAATTTGTCAAGTATGAACCTGTTATGATATTGAATAAAGAAACTGCAGTTAATTACTTAAATATAATACAAAAAATACAAAGTTTGACATTTTGACGGTTTCATTTTCATTTTTTCTGTAAACATGGTATGTGTCACCATTGCTCAAAGCCAAATCCGAAAACTAAAACTAAAAATCCATTTGCAATGAGACTTTAAATTAACAAAGTAACATTTTGTTATGTGGATTAACATGGGAGGACAAATGGTAAAAGGAACCGCCATTCCACTATATCGCGTATACAAAAATGATGTGGCCTTGGACACACACAATGGCTTAGAGTAATTGTGGTTTGGAATATTACTCCCTTTAAAATCACTTTGATAATGCTATGTTTCAAGTCGTTTTCCTCATGTGTGCCTTTCGTTGTCGACGGAAATAATTTACATGCTAAGAAAGATTAGTATTTCAGCTAAATGGTGGTAGGTCTTTTTATTTCAAAAGGCCTATATTTATTGATTTATGGAGTATCTTCAACAATCCATAAAAACAGGTAGTAGCTCTTAAACGAAGCAATATTTATTGAAAAAAACCGATGGTAGTCACAGAAAAATTTCCCACACCAAATATCAAAAATTTTAACAATTTGGATAAATAGCACATTATGAGGAAATTAATTTTTCGATACGCGCGCTTTTCAATTTACTGTTATGCTTAGGGGTGGTGCAATAATTATATGTACCCCCGTCTAGTGAATTATAGGGGGGGGGGGGGCAAGCATTTTTTGGCAGGTCAAAAGGGGGGGGGGGCAAGCGATTTTTGGCACAGATATTTTGGGCACCATTTCTATATTACGCCCTAAAAAGGTGTAGGAAAACGTTAGGAAAACATTCAAATATGCAAAATTTCAGGCTCGTTGCGCTCGTATTTTTTTGGCAGACCACTTTGAAAATCCACCACCCCAGGGGCACACATAATTATTGCACACCCCCTTAATACATGCACAGTGTGGCAGAATAACTGTGCAGCCACTGTGACATCCCTAATGTTAGTACTAAACTCATCCCAAAAAGAAAGTATCCAGTTTGATTTTATTCCATAAGTCACAGATGTGGCCTTAAATCAAAACCTACCAAAAGTATGTTACAGATAAATTTATTCCACACAGTTTGATACCTTATTTGTTCAAATCAATATAGAATTGATGTCACAATGACCATTTGAATGCAATCACCTCCATTTTAAAAGTTGCAGTAATTCCTATTGATTTGGTCCCGCTCAATTATGGGCAGCGATAGATCAAGGGCGCATCAGAAGTCTCACTAGCGATGTTGCGGCTCCCGTATGCATATGTACCGTAGATTTTGATGAATAGATTTACGGTTAAAAGTCAATCAGCTGTAAAATTTGAAGTAGCTTCACGTGCGTGACGCGCCACGAATACAGGCTTATATCAATCAATAAATCCCACCGTTAAGCAGTTAAGTCTTTATAAATGTGACCCTGAAAGTTGTGCCTCATACATCAATAATAGAGCTGGGTGGGTGCTGTCCACTTTATCTGCCAGGTTTCAAGGTTTGTCTGTGGTTTGATAGACACCGGTGTTTGAATTGGTCTAGCGTCCTCATCGCTCATAATAATTTTTTATTGTTGGAATCAGGGCGAGTTATTTTTTGTTTATAAAATAGGATCTTTTGGTGATAGTGATGAAATTGGGAACATCATCTAAATCTAATTCCTCCATTTCCTTCCACTTTCTCCCCGGCCGGGGCTTTTCCTCCCCCGCTCGTGATTATTTTGTTCGTACATCATATTTGAAAATTTGTTCCGTTTTTCATAATCAAACACGGAATAAAGCAAAGCTCCGCCTGAAAAAATAAAAAAAATCCTGAAAAATCAACTGATTTTACCACATGCGTTAAAATATAGGCCTATTTTTTCCTATCCTGTCCTCGATCTCTTTTCTTCGCCTTTCCTCTCCTCTTTTCTCATCTCCACAGATGTCCGCATTTTTCTCAAAGGTTCCACAAGGCTTAATTTGTTGGGTAGGCCTACACACCGTCAGTTCGAACCACTGTCAGTTCGAATTTTTAGTGTTAGGCTTAGGGTTCTTAGGGTTCCTAACCCTAACCCTAACGCTAACCCTAAACCTAAACCCAACCCGAATCCGAACCCTAAAAATTCGGACTAACGGTGGTTCGGTCAGCCCCCCAGTGTGTGTATTTCACGGAGTTGTCACTGTGTGGAGAGAGAAAAAAGGGAGGATGGGCGAAAAGGGACCGGGAGATGAGGGACAGGCGAAGAGGAGAAGGTAAATATTGGATTAAGTTCCCAATTGCGGCACCACTTTCACCAAAAGACCCTTGAAGTTTTATTAACTGAACTCATAATATCGAGTTGGTTCAAATAGTAATAATAATAATTATTATTATGATGAGAGAGAGAGAGAGGGGGGGGGCACCTGACCACTTCCAATGAGAGTATAATCAGCCCGATATCTACCAGTATTTGGCAGCATGCTTATTTGTATTTAAAAAGATAAATTGATTAGCAAATCTTTGTTAAAGAAGCCAAATTATAAATCAACTCACATAACCCCTTCGGTTTTCGTTTGGTACAATACACAAACAGAAATTGAGATAGAAAAGACTTTTTGCTCAATTTTTGCGCAAAATGGGTTGATTCCCCCCCCCCCCGAAAGTCACTTTGACCCCTCCCCACCCGAAAAATGCCTGCAGCCGCCACTGCCCCGGCCCCCCTAATCCCCACCTCCCCCACCCCACCACTGATATGGTTAGTTTCCGTAAGGGATTAGTGAAACTGCTCAGCTGCGCAAGCCCGATAAGTGTTATGGTAATTCTCTTCATTGTTTTACCGTATTAGACACATTAGGTAAAGGTTTACACCCAGTCGCTTTTGGAACAGCGGTTTTATTCAATAAAAGTCAATCAATCGTCGCGATAGCGTAGCGACTGAGTTTAAACATTTACCTAAGGTGAGTAACCTGTTCCGTAACAAACAATGAAGAGAATTAGCATAACAAGCGGCCTTCTGCGCTCTCTAATCTCTTACGGTAACTAACAATGAAGGAACATAGTAGTCATGGCTACGGTATATCCTTTATCCATAACAATCAAACGTACGGTATCTAACAAAGGAGAATTAGCATACTAACAAAAGAATAACCTTAGCGGTCATTCACCTAATCCCAGAGAAGTTGGTGTGTTTACATGTTCGTTTAATTTCGAAAGTAACTTCCGAGTGTGTCCACACGAGACGTAGGCCTACTTGTAAGTTCACACCCGGGAGAGGAGAGAGTGGAGGTGAGAGGGGATGAGAGAGACGGGGTGGGTGGGTTGTGGCCATGTGTGGAAGAAAGAAGAAAGGGAGAGAGAGCAGATAAGGAAAGGAGATGGACTGGGAGAGGAGGAAGAGTTAATGTTACGGGAGGGAAGCGGACTCTGGCATTGTACTTGGTAACTTCCATCAAAGGCGATCAGTCCCCCCTATCCTGTCCTCGATCTCTTTTCTTCGCCTTTCCTCTCCTCTTTTCTCATCTCCACAGATGTCCGCATTTTTCTCAAAAGTTCCACATAGCTTAATTTGTTGGGTAGGCCTACACACCGTCAGTTCGAACCACTGTCAGTTAGAATTTTTAGTGTTAGGCTTAGGGTTCTTAGGGTTCTTAGGGTTCCTAACCCTAACCCTAACGCTAACCCTAAACCCAACCCGAATCCGAACCCTAAAAATTCGGACTAACGGTGGTTCGGTCAGCCCCCCAGTGTGTGTATTTCACGGAGTTGTCACTGTGTGGAGAGAGAAGAAAGCCGGGCGAAAAGGGACCGGGAGATGACAGCGAAGAGGAGAAGGTAAATATTGGATTAATTTCCCAATTGCGGCACCACTTTCACCAAAAGACCCTTGAAGTTTTATTAACTGAACTCATAATATCGAGTTGGTTCAAATAGTAATAATAATAATTATTATTATGATGAGAGAGAGAGAGGGGGGGCACCTGACCACTTCAATGAGAGTATAATCAACCCGATATCTACCAGTATTTGGCAGCATGCTTATTTGTATTTAAAAGATAAATTGATTAGCAAATCTTTGTTAAAGAAGCCAAATTATAAATCAACTCACATAACCCCTTCGGTTTTCGTTTGGTACAATACACAAACAGAAATTGAGATAGAAAAGACTTTTGCTCAATTTTTGCGCAAAATGGGTTGATTCCCCCGAAATTCACTTTGACCCTCCCCACCCGAAAAATGCCTGCAGCCGCCACTGCCCCCGGCCCCCCTAATCCCCACCTCCCCCACCCCACCACTGATATGGTTAGTTTCTGTAAGGGATTAGTGAAACTGCTCAGCTGCGCAAGCCCGATAAGTGTTATGGTAATTCTCTTCATTGTTTTACCGTATTAGACACATTAGGTAAAGGTTTACACCCAGTCGCCCTTGGAACAGCGGTTTTATTCAATAAAAGTCAATCAATCGTCGCGATAGCGTAGCGACTGAGTTTAAACATTTACCTAAGGTGAGTAACCTGTTCCGTAACAAACATTGAAGAGAATTAGCATAACAAGCGGCCTTATGCGCTCTTTAATATCTTACGGTAACTAACAATGAAGGAACATAGTAGTCATGGCTACGGTATATCCTTTATCCATAACAATCAAACGTACGGTATCTAACAAAGGAGAATTAGCATACTAACAAAAGAATAACCTTAGCGGTCATTCACCTAATCCCAGAGAAGTTGGTGTGTTTACATGTTCGTTTAATTTCGAAAGTAACTTCCGAGTGTGTCCACACGAGACGTAGGCCTACTTGTAAGTTCACACCCGGGAGAGGAGAGAGTGGAGGTGAGAGGGGATGAGCGAGACGGGGTGGGTGGGTTGTGGCCATGTGTGGGAGAAAGAAGAAAGGGAGAGAGAGCAGATAAGGAAAGGAGATGGACTGGGAGAGGAGGAAGAGTTAATGTTACGGGAGGGAAGCGGACTCTGGCATTGTACTTGGTAACTTCCATCAAAGGCGATCAGTCCCCCCCCCCCACCTAGAAGGAAAGAGGGTGTGTGTGTTTCATGGAGTTGTGTGTGGAGAGAGAAGAAAGGGAGAGTGGGGTGAGAAAGGGACCGGGAGATGAGGCACAAGTGAAGAGGGGAAGGGAAAAAATTGATCAAGTTCCCAATCGCGGCACCAGTTTCACCAAAAGACCCTTGAAGTGTTATTAACTGAACTCATAATATCGAGTTGGTTCAAATAGTAATAACAATTATTATCATTTATGATGAGAGAGAGAGGGGGGGCACCTGACCACTTCCAATGACAGTATAATCAGCCCGATATCTACCAGTATTTGGCAGCATGCTTATTTGTATTTAAAAAGATAAATTGATTAGCAAATCTTTGTTAAAGAAGCCAAATTATAAATCAACTCACATAACCCCTTCGGTTTTCGTTTGGTACAATACACAAACAGAAATTGAGATAGAAAAGACTTTTGCTCAATTTTGCGCAAAATGGGTTGATTCCCCCGAAAGTCACTTTGACCCCTCCCCACCCGAAAAATGCCTGCAGCCGCCACTGCCCCCGGCCCCCCTAATCCCCACCTCCCCCACCCCACCACTGATATGGTTAGTTTCCGTAAGGGATTAGTGAAACTGCTCAGCTGCGCAAGCCCGATAAGTGTTATGGTAATTCTCTTCATTGTTTTACCGTATTCGCTACTTGCACGGTTCCGCCATTATGCACTATGTGCGGGAGAGCCTCGAACTGGCAGCATACATGAAAGGAAGAATTATGTAACCTTACACAGAACGTTATGACTAGTTCAATTCCCATTCATGTATGCTGCCAGTTCGAGGCTCTCCCCGCACATAGTGCATAATGGCGGAACCGTGCAAGTAGCAAATTAGACACATTAGGTAAAGGTTTACACCCAGTCGCTTTTGGAAGTCAATAAAAGTCAATCAATCGTCGCGATAGCGTAGCGACTGAGTTTAAACATTTACCTAAGGTGAGTAACCTGTTCCGTAACAAACAATGAAGAGAATTAGCATAACAAGCGGCCTTATGCGCTCTCTAATCCCTTACGGTAACTAACAATGAAGGAACATAGTAGTCATGGCTACGGTATATCCTTTATCCATAACAATCAAACGTACGGTATCTAACAAGGAGAATTAGCATACTAACAAAAGAATAACCTTAGCGGTCATTCACCTAATCCCAGAGAAGTTGGTGTGTTTACATGTTCGTTTAATTTCGAAAGTAACTTCCGAGTGTGTCCACACGAGACGTAGGCCTACTTGTAAGTTCACACCCGGGAGAGGAGAGAGTGGAGGTGAGAGGGGATGAGCGAGACGGGGAGGGTGGGTTGTGGCCATGTGTGGGAGAAAGAAGAAAGTGAGAGAGAGCAGATAAGGAAAGGAGATGGACTGGGAGAGGAGGAAGAGTTAATGTTACGGGAGGGAAGCGGACTCTGGCATTGTACTTGGTAACTTCCATCAAAGGCGATCAGCCCCCCCAACTAGAGGGAAAGAGGGTGTGTGTGTTTCATGGAGTTGTGTGTGGAGAGAGAAGAAAGGGAGAGTGGGGTGAGAAAGGGACCGGGAGATGAGGCACAGGTGAAGAGGGAAGGGAAAAATGGATCAAGTTCCCAATCGCGGCACCACTTTCACCAAAAGACCCTTGAAGTTTTATTAACTGAACTCATAATATCGAGTTGGTTCAAATAGTAATAATAATTATTATTATTATGATGAGAGAGAGAGAGAGGGGGGCACCTGACCACTTCCAATGACAGTATAATCAGCCCGATATCTACCAGTATTTGGCAGCATGCTTATTTGTATTTAAAAAGATAAATTGATTAGCAAATCTTTGTTATAGAAGCCAAATTATAAATCAACTCACATAAACCCTTCGGTTTTCGTTTGGTACAATACACAAACAGAAATTGAGATAGAAAAGACTTTTTGCTCCATTTTTGCACAAAATGGGTTAATTCCCCCCCCTGAAATTCACTTTGACCCCTCCCCACCCTTGTACCCCCGAAAAATGCCTGCAGCCGCCACTGCCCCCGGCCCCCCGAATCCCCCCCGCCCCACCCCACCACTGATATGGTTAGTTTCCGTAAGGGATTAGTGAAACTGCTCAGCTGCGCAAGCCCGATAAGTGTTATGGTAATTCTCTTCATTGTTTTACCGTATTAGACATATTAGGTAAAGGTTTACACCCAGTCGCCCTTGGAACAGCGGTTTTATTCAATAAAAGTCAATCAATCGTCGCGATAGCGTAGCGACTGAGTTTAAACATTTACCTAAGGTGAAGATGAAGAGAATTAGCATAACAAGCGGCCTTATGCGCTCTCTAATCCCTTACGGTAACTAACAATGAAGGAACATAGTAGTCATGGCTACGGGATATCCTTTATCCATAACAATCAAACGTACGGTATCTAACAAAGGAGAATTAGCATATTAACAAAGGAGGTACCTTAGCGGTCATTCACCTAATCCCAGAGAAGTTGGTGTGTTTACATGTTCGTTTAATTTCGAAAGTAACTTGCGAGTGTGTCCACACGAGACGTAGGCCTACTTAAAGTTCACTTCCGGGAGAGGAGAGCGAATGAGAGAGACGGGGTGGGTGGGTTGGGGCCATATGTGGGAGAGAGGAGAAAGGGAGAGAGAGCATTATGATGAGAGAGATAGAGAGGGCGCCTGACCACTTCAAAGGCCAGTATAATCAGCCCTATATCACCCCTTCGGTTTTTATTTAGTACATGTACAATATTAATTGAGATAAAAATACCTCATTTAAACAAACACATACAGGAGGCGCCGCGAGGGGGGGGGGGCATGGGAGAAAATTGGTTGATTTAGCCCACTCCCATGCCCCCGAAAAAAATCCTGGCCCGCCATTGTTTATGACATGAGACAAGAACACACATTTTATGACAAACAAGGTGGTGGCAGTACACAAAAAATATGCAAATGTAAACTTGTTGCGCCAATTTTGGCCAAAAGTTGTCTACCCCACCCCAGAAATTCACTTTGCCTATATCCCCGAAAGAGAATGGCGCCGCCACTACCTCCCCCTCCCCTTGAGAGGAGCCTGAGAGAGTGAGATAAGGATAAAGCCGACCTTTGGCGGAAATATTTGAGGAGAGAGGTATAGAATTTATTTTGCTTTCCAAGGCCAGAACAACAACCTACAGATATAATCAAATCAATTCCGCAGTGGCCCAGGAATCGCCCAGGGCTTGGGGGGGGGGGGGATAATTTTGGTGGGGTCAAGTACCCTAGGCACCTCACAATAATCTAGGGTAAAATTCATAATTTAAGGGTAAAGTTCATAATTTTAAGATCAAATTCACAATTTCAAGGTAAATTCATAATTTGGAGGTATTCATTATTTTATTGTATTGTATTGTATTTTAAGGTCAAATTCTAATTTTAGGGTATAATTCATAATGTAATTGATTTTAGGTTAACATGTATGCATTTCGAAACCCGCCCTCCCGCACCCACCCCCTTCATCATATCGGGTCTCGGAGCAGGCTCAAAAAATATCGATTTCTACCCTATACTTACAGATTTTCTTAAACTTCAAAATATTGGAAATCATGCATTTACGTCTAAACCGCTAATTAGCGGTAATAATTGATATGCGCACTTGGCACATGCGTTACATTATAAAATTAATCGCGCATCTATTTGTGTGCCCGGGGCTGCCCGAAATTGCTGTTGACCAGAATGTTCCAGAGTCGGGTATTATTTTTACATTTTGCGTAAAATAAATTGTATTTCATTCAATTTTCTGTTTTAAAACTGCTATCTGAGAGTCTAGCATATATATACATTTAATCGGTAGGTTTTCACATAATTACATACTTTTAATAAAATTGTATAAATTAAACTGATAGCATTCTGACCATTACGTAGGGATTTTATAAAATCTGTTTGTGTTCATAAAACTAGTCATGCACTGCGGTAATATAACACAGCCCATTGTCAGGACTTAGTACACGACCTCGTACTGCTATTGATTTGTAAGCGGGAACTTTGATTTTAGACATGGTACACGTTGACCATGCGATGACTCAATTGTTCCACTTTCAACTGTACTGCTTTTGTTCAGTATCGCGGCAAGTATGATACTCACTTTGATGTAGTATTTGACCAGCTTCCATGTGTATTACTTCCATGCTGAGAGCATGTGCCGCAGATGTTTGGCTGGCAGACATTGATGCAGCAGGAGGACATACCAGATATTGACTGTGAAGGGTGAAGGGCAAAACATTAAGGAAGGAGTAAAAGAGTATCTGTATTCAATAAAACACATCAAGTGAAGTCAAACAGTCTTAGTTCGTCTCTGTTATTATGTACTGCAAAAAGGTCACTTATAGAAATTACAAACTTGAATACAGACATGTGTTGAATACAGTAAGCCAAAGAATTAAGGTACCAGTTGTGTTCACCCCTGTATATCCTAAATAAAGACAAATATGTCAAAATTAAAACAAGCAGCCAATACCTGTACTCTTTAGCTCTGATTCAAGACCTTATTTGTTGAAATTGGTTGAGAATTAAAGAAACGGTGATCTAAAACCTAATGAAGAAACGAAATCAAAAGTTGCACTTTTGTGTTAATGAAAGCACGGCACTAGTTTTAACGTGCTATAAATCAAATGAAGCACGTGTTTTGTGTACAAATCAATAGGACATGCAATAGAGTAAACTGCATCTTTTAAATTGGCATCTTCCTTAGATTTTGGATTCGTCGTGTCTTTATTTCTTGAACAATTTTAACAAATGAGGTCTTAAATTCGAGCTAAAAGATGCAGCCATTGCCTGCTGGTTCCAAGAGGCCCCATGACAGGGTGTAATTCCCATTATTCCAGTAATTCCTAAATGTTCCCTGTAAGTCCATATTATTCCCAAATATTCCTGTAATTCCGAGTAACTCCAAATAAGTCCGGTAAGTCCTTATAAGTCCATATTATTCCGAACTAATTCCAAATAACTCCTAATAAGTCCAGTAAGTCCATATAAGTCCATTTAATTCCCAAGTATCCCTCTAATTCTGAGTAACTCCAAATAAGTCCGGTAAATCCCTGTAAGTCCGTATTATTCAAACTAATTCCAATTGAACTCCTAGTATATCCCGTAAGTCCCTAAGGGCGAATTTCTCGACGGGTGGCTTAGCAATTGGCTTGTCTAGCCTCAAGGCTTAAGAGGTCATAAGACCAGGCTTAACTGAAAACGTATTTCCCGAAGCACGGCTACCATAGCCTCGAGGCTTCGTTAGCCCGTGGGCCAGGCTTGTAGGATTAGCCCCAGGCTTCAGTAAAATTTGCATTTCTCGAAATCAGTCTTCTGTAGCCGTAGTCTACGCAAGCCTGTTAGACCAGGCTTACAGCGGCTTTTCTTGGCCCTGCCTCAGAGCAGGTCTTAGGTCGTAAGCCTTGGTCTATTTCAATTTACAAATTATTTAAATTGTAACGCAAAGTTTATCTTTCATATTTTTGACGGTCTTTCAATTAACATGAGTAAGCAGTCGCGTAACTAGGGGAAAGCGGGAGCTCTTGCCCCCCGAAAAAAGGTAAATTAGGCCTACTTCTGAGAGTTATTAATTAACCTCATTATTTGGTCATTTTAACCTTAAAAACTCAATTTTTAAGGTTAAATAAATTACATTTATCCCACCTTTGTACCATTGGCCTATATGTCACCAGCTTTAATACCTTAAATATGTCATTTGTACCATTTTTTTTTTCAATCCCACCTCCCCCCCATGTCAAAAAGAAATCTACGCCAATGTTCCGGGGACACATTCCAAGCAGATCCCATAACTCCTCAGACCCACTCCACCCCTTACAAACCCAAACAGCATGAACGATGCCTGCCCCTCATTTATGGTGTTTGCCCCCGCTTTCCCCCACCCCACCCCCAAATGAAAATGTCTAGTTACGCCACTGTGGGTAAGTAATTGTTCGATTTAGTTGAACATTTCAGCATTTTATTTTAGTGTTCATTTGAGTTAGTTGAATTTTTTTTAAGTAGCTGTTGCTATCATAAGACCTACTCATTTTGAATGATGGTTTTTTAACAACGAATATAATTTTTTTTTAATTCTTTCATCATCATCATCATCATCATCATCATCATCATGATCATCATCATCATCATGAAGACCTACCGTATTCACTCGATAGTTAGCACATGTGCTTACTATCGAGGGCTTTTGAAAACGTGCAAAACGAAAAAAAAATGAACAGCGCCATCCACAAAAGTGACAAAAGTGTAAAGGGTTTTGAGCAAATCATCGATACACATAGCTATTCGCTACTTGCACGGTTCCGCCATTATGCACTATGTGCGGGAGAGCCTCGAACTGGCAGCATACATGAAAGGAAGAATTATGTAACCTTACACAGAACGTTATGACTAGTTCAATTCCCATTCATGTATGCTGCCAGTTCGAGGCTCTCCCCGCACATAGTGCATAATGGCGGAACCGTGCAAGTAGCGAATATACGAACAATTAAACCTACAAATTTGTGTGTTAACTTCATTAGCTCAGTTGGTAAAGCGACAGACTTTGAATCATCTTAAGGGCTGGGGTATGAACGTTTGGACAGTATTTATTGTGGGACATTAGAGCACATCAGACATATCGAATTGCATTCTGAATACGAAGAATGTCATTCTGATATCAAATAATTTTGATTTTCTGAAATTCGCAATTTAATACACATTTTATGGCGAATCATTAAAAATTGATATTTTTGATATTTAACAGTACTTGAAGTAAACTTTACAAATCTGATGATTTATACTTAAAGTGTATATAGGTGGGATGAAAAGCCGACGATCAATTGAAAATTTTGACCTTTCGTATTGAAGATATGGATTTTTTCCCCAAAACACCAAAAAAAATTAGGTCTTTTTGGGAAAAAAATCCATATCTTCAATATGAAAGGTCAAAATTTTCAATTGACCGTCGGCTTTTCCTCCCTGCTACATTCACTTTAAGAATATGTCATTAGATTTATATAATTTACTTCGAGGACTGTTATATATCAAAATTTGAAAAATATCAAATTTTTATAATTTGTCATAAAATTTGTATTATATTGTGATTTTCAAAAATGAAAAATATTTGATATCAGAAAGACATGCTTCGTATTCAGAATGCAATTCGATAGGTCTGAGGTGCTCTCATGTCCCACAAAAAATACTGTCGAAACGCAATAAACGCTCATTTTAGATCCCTTAAGAAGAGCGAACTGAGCAGGAGTTCGAGGCTCGTTATAAACTTTTCCGTTGCTTTATTTTTATTTTGGTTTTGAGCTTTTCTTGATAAATTTAATCTTTGTTTTTCATTTTGTTTCTTTATTGTTTTTTATTTGCTTTATTTTGTTTTGTTTTTTCTTTTCTTTTTTTTTTCTTTCTTTCTTTTTTTTTTTTATTCATACTGGGGTCATGGGTTATTTATTCAAAACATACCTATATACGAACAATTCAACCTGCAAATGTATGTCTGGACCCCATTAGCTCAGTTTGGAAAACGCCGGACTTCGAGACTCGACGAAGTTCAAATCTGTTCAGTATTTCACTATTTGGATTTTTTTCTCTGCCATGTTTGTTTTACAGGTCTTTTTTTAACTACGAATATAGGCCTACATTTGACAATTCTTGAAGGTTTTTTTTGTGGGCTTTTTATTTATTTATTTATTTATTTATTCATACCAAAGGAACAATTAGAGATCAGTTGGATTAAAAGTGGAGTGGTTACATAACTCCTTGGTAACTGGATCACGCACCTTTTTAAAGGCAAATAAATACGCTCATTTCGTTCTAATAGACAAAGTGATAATCGGATTGCACGTAACACTTCGCTGGCGAATAATTGGATCAACTTTAAAATTTCACCCCTACATCCAATCAGGAGGGTGAAAGTGCATATAGCATGTTCATTGTAATGTCCTTCCATACTTCTCCAACCCACTTGGTGATCAGAATTCGTCTTTGGCTTGCTGTTATGTCATTGTTGGCGTATTTTTGGCCATTTAATCAGGGACTGGAAACAGATTATTGTCAAGCTATTGTTATCAGATTATCTTTTCGACCTTCGATTGTATGCGAGTTGCGCCGAGTGCGCTATGTTTGAATTTTATTATTTACTCATGTTGCCCTACTAAATATAAAAAAACCATCAAAATATTCCAATATCTTTTTTAGTTATGTAAAATTGTGTAAAATGTCTATCCTTTGTCGAACACAATTTCTGTGTAGCATGGAAAATCATTTACATAGGATTTTGAAGACAAAATGTGATAATTTTGTGGAGATACAGAATGCTAGAACAAACAAAATTATATTTTTTCTGGAATGTGTACACCGTACGCTTGGTATTCCTACTGATTTCGATACTGAAATAATTCTTAAGATGATGTTCTTTGAAGATTTATGTTGGCATTTCTAGAGTCTGTCATTATAGGCAAACATGTAGGCTCATTTCGCTACAAGACAAGCCACGCGCTGTGTTGTAACTGTGCTTGATTCGTACCAGGGTCTATTGATCAACGTATTATTCATGCTTGCTCAACTGAGGATAATTTGTAAACCAGCAACTCGCATGCATGGTACAATGGGTGGAAGCCGTTTACAGTCCCTCCATATAGAGGCCTTGCATGTGACGTATCATCCCGTAAATATGGCGGACTACTCAAATGCATTCAATAAAAGCATGATTGCAATCTACCGTGACAGTTCGTCTCACACACATAACCATGCACTACGATCAAATAGGTTGATGACAACATTTGATTGAATGGACTGCACTCCGCTATAACTACGGTGAAGGACACCGGTTCAAATCCTTTGTCTGGAGCCAATCGGTAATTTCATGCAGGGCCTCTATAGAAGGTCCTTGATTCAATAAAGCACACAATGTAACAGGCACAATTGAATCGGAGCGGGAATTTACATGTTACACAATGAGCGTGTTTATAGTGAGACAATCTTTCCGTTATTTAGCTAAACTACCGCGCAGTCTAGATTTGCAATGGTTAGTAAAACATAAACAAATATAGACTGCGTGGCAGTCCAGCTAAATACCGCATAATCTGGCTCACTATAAACACGCACTTTGTTTTTTTTTTTCGTATTGCACAAAATCATAAAAGTATATTAATGGATAAGGTTAAAATTATAAAATGCAAAAGATTTCTTTGCGGTTAAAAAGCATGTCCATATCACGTTTAAGTCGCAGTTATTGTGTCCTTCTTGATGTAAAACGAAGTCAGTATTTTGAAATAGACTGCGGAACTCAGTCTTCAATGATAGTCATTTGATAGAAGCATGATAGAAGGGAACCATCATCCTAGTAGAAGTAAAAACGGATACTATGGCCAGAGTTCTAGGGCTAATCAGAGCCTTTGAAAAATATGGAATTTCTGTAGCGTGTAATGGCAAAGAGGACCATGACCACCTCATTTTAACATTGAGGGCATACCCAACTACATTGTTGAATAAACAGCCCGTGACCCCAGTATGAATAGAACAAAAAGAAAGAAGAAAAAGAAAAGAAAAGAAAAAACAAAACAAAATAAAGCAAATAAGAAACAATAAAGAAACAAAATGAAAAACAAAGCAAAAAAAAAAAATTGAAATTTATCAAGAAAAGCTCAAACCCCAAAATAAAAATTAATCAACGGAAAAGTTTATAACGAGCCTCGAACTCCTGCTCAGTTCGCTCTTCTTAAGATGATTCAAATTCTGTCGCTTTACCAACTGAGCTAATGTAGTTAACACACAAATTTGTAGGTTTAATTGTTCGTATATAGCTATGTGTATCGATGATTTGCTCAAAACCCTTTACACTTTTGTGGATGGCGCTGTTAATTTTTTTTTTTTTTTTTATGTTTTCAAAAGCCCTCGATAGTAAGCACATGTGCTAACTATCGAGTGAATACGGTATATGATATCACCTGTCCCTATCCAAGCTTTAATAGTTTGATACTCGTACTTTTCATAAGTAGACCTATTACAATATTATTTTGGAGTGCCTATATTATAGGCCTACCAGGTTGGACATCAATTTAATACAATAGAAGAAGGACAAAATTGGTAAAGATATAGTAAATATTTGACACGAAACAATAATGCATGCAGTATTAAAACTGAATTTACGGATAAGATGCATATAATATTGCTATATCTTCTGCTTAAATAATTATAAATATTGTACCAACAGATAACTTCATGTGAGATCTGAGAAGACTACTGATATCAGCAGTATATAGCACGTTGGTTGCTTTCCTTTTTAGGGGAATCACACATTCCTTTCCATTGGGCTTACAGTTTTACCCTTTTTGGGATGCAAAGAAAGAATCACGAGTATAAAGCATAGACGTATCATTCATACAAGTTGGACTCATAAAAAGTCAAGTGGAAATAAAATAATACATAAAAGACACAAAAACAGACACAATATTCTTGCATCAAGTTGTGTACGGTATAAGCCCAAGCACAAGACCGCGGGTCCAGGCTAGTCTTTGCGCCGGGAACATTGCGATAATGAGACGGCAACCTTGTTAGTACGGTAAACCGTGAGGACCACAGCTTATGTACATCTACCTCCAACAGCCTATACAATTAAGTCGCTGGTTGAAAGGGACGAGGTTGTCAAGCGTTAAGCCTACAAGGCCACTAAGACTAGGTTGAATTTGCGTTGAAGAAATCCGGCTAGAGTTAAGACTCGGGCTTCGACAGCGGGCTAGGCTTAGTAGCCTCAAGGCCACCTTAAGACTACGGCTTAATAAGACTCCTGTCGGGAAACTCGCCCTAAAAGTCCATGTTAATTCCCAAATATTCCAAATAAGTCCATATAATTCAAAATTTTGAATCCCAATGAGTTTAGGCAATTTAAACAAACCATCACAGGGACATCATGCACCCCTAAACATACCCAGGGACATGGGCCCAAAACCCCCCCCCCCCCCACTTGTCCCCCCAACCCCGGTCGCCTCTCTCCCCCCCCCACACACACACACACCCCCCCACATACATCCATCCCACCCGTCACCCCAACAGACAAGTTGACAACCCAACACCCACTCCACACACACAAACATCATTTAAAGTATCTTTTATTTCTGAAAAATGGCACACTTTTTTATCAATTATCTCTGTATGTTTATTGTGATTAAAAATTCAAGCTGACATGTCATATAGGGGTGCACGCGCACAACCCTGTACACAAAACATCCGGGCACCCAAAATGACACACCCAGCCATGCATAAAGCATTTCATGTTCTATATTATTCCCCCAAGGAGGTTACGGTTACACTGAAATAATGCATAAATTAGGTCTAATTCAATGGGATATCGTACCCCTACCCTGCACAACCCATCAACTTACGACACTCCATCAACAAACTCACATACCCCAACCTCACACACCACAAAATATACAAACAGTACACATGTGCGCTACACCCGCCCGCCCCCTCACACCCAACATTAACATACGCACACATTCATTGCACACATACGCTAACATACGGGGACACCAACAACAATTAAGGTACACCCAACCACTCAAACATAAAAAACACTTTTTGAGTGTTTTGTCCGATATTGATATTTTCCAAAAACCTGTCATGATTAATGCATTTATAATACCCATGAGCACGGACATTTTCAAAATTGATAGAAAAGCAGCCTGGTAAAAACAACTGCTGACATTTACTTCATTGTTTTATGTTTTATGATGAAGAGTATCATTAGCCCTATTGAAAATTTAAAAAAATTGGCAGGTATGATTTGTTACCATGGTTACTAAAAATAGAACGAAAGAAATGTTTGCGTCACGGACGGACGAGATAGAAATAGGTTCCCCTACTTTTCAGTACTCTTTTGTCTAAACTATCAATACTTACCAATACTTTCCAGGACAAATAATAGCCAAGATACATGGTTTGATTACCTGATACACAGATATTGGAAACACGCTTCATCTTTTGCAGGAGAATGTGACAAATTTTGTCACGGACGGACACTTTTGGGTGTCACGGACGGACACAAATGCTAACCAGAGTAGCAACTTTTAAAATTGTTATTTTTTCCCCTTAGTTGAAGCAGCTCTAGTAACTGCACATTGCCATAGAAAAATTATCTTGCAACTCCAAACTTTTTCTTAGTTATGACAACAAATGTCCATTTTTGTCACGGACGGACAGAATTTTTGTCACGGACGGACATTTCATCACAAATTTTAGTACAATGGCCTATATTTCGACAGCTTACAAATAAAACATCAAAAGAACTCTAACTTAGTTTTACTATATTTGTGTTAACCATGTGTGTTTAAATTTGAGCATCAAATGATTGTTCATCTTTAAAATAGACCCCCTAAAATTGCCCCAAAATGACTGTGTACCAATATTGAAGGTAATTCACAGTCCTCAATAGAATAACGTATCATTTTCAGAAGTGAATCAAGCAACAATGAAAGTGAACGAAATGCATCTGTTGCTTTATATATATGTTTAACTATAGTTAGTGTTAGTAGCTTTGCAAAGATTGAGCATCAAGAGATTGTACATCTTTAAAATAGACCCCCCTGAAAGTGTCTCAAAATGGCTGGGGACCAATATTCCTGACACCAAGCACCATTTTCAGAAGTGAATAAAGTATCAATGAAAGTGAACTGAATGCATCTTTTGCTTTATATATGTTCAACCACTTAATGTTTGTTTCTTTGCAAAGATTGAGCATCAAGAGATTAGTCATCTTTAAAATAGACCCCCTGAAATTAAAATGTCCGTCTGTGACACTTATTTTGTCCGTCCGTGACCAATTTTAAATTCAAGATTTATCTTAATTAATGGTGCCTTTGTTAAATATCATTCCTGCATGGGAAAGGGCATGAATGAGATTGATACTTCAGCATGTTTTTATTTTTCTACCCTGTGTTAGCAAATAGTTAGACATGCAGTCTTAGACAGGGTGAACTGAAGCTGTAAGCCATTGTCTGACATTCTGAAGGGGATTGGAGTTGGCCATGTTTGACTGAAGTGGCTGAATATTTTAAATAACCTAACAATACATGGGACAAGTGGCAGAGGAGTTTCAAACCCAAGTAGATGGGAGAGGAGTGTGTCAAGGGTGTCTACTATATAACCCAGGACTGTACCTGATCTCTTCTGCATTATATTATTAATTGATGATAGATGAAAATGTAGAGTAAATAGGATGGGGAGAACACAAGAGTGTGTAGTTTTGGAGGAGAGTTATTGGATGATGAGCGATTTGTAGATGGCCAAGCAAGTACGGTACAGGTCTACAAAGATTGATGGAAGGCTTGAATGGAAGATTGAAAGAATATGACATGAAAATTCATGTAAAGAAGTTCAAAGTAGTGGAGACATGATGTGGGCCAAATTTTAAGCATCACCATAAATGGACAGCAGAAAAAGCAATTAACTCAGCATGGGAAGAGTCGTACTAGAGCTCGAAGACTAGAGCAAAGACTGGCATGACAAACAAAAGAAAACTCTGCTTTCCAAAGCTTACAAGAAGGACATAAACAGATACGAGTTGTAGTAAGTCAGTAGTTTGGAGTGTGGCCTGACATGGAGCTGAGACATGGACACTGCAGAAAGAGGATACATGTGATGAAACTGGAAGCTTGCGAAATATGGGTGTGGAGAAAACAGTACTTTGGAAAGACAGAAGACATATAAGATTTATATACAATCAGAAAGAAGAATTGGACTGGAATAGATGGAATAGCGGAAGGAGGGAAGGAATTAAGAAACAAAGAACACGCAAAAATGGAAATGCCTGATGAAGGACAGACAGTCGCTTGTGGAGTTAAAGCAGGGTCTATGGTTAAAGTGAACAGCTGAAGACAGAGGAGAATGGATTACATTGTTGATGGGAACAGCGAATTATAAACCTGCCAAATTGCAGCATTATAATAGACATGCATACTTCAAGTGGATAGTGTTTACTTAGAAAAAAATAAGGCCAATATCAAAAACTAAAAAAACAGTTTTTGGAATACTGTGCCCCAAGATTAAGAAAAAACAAAACAAAAATGTTTGGGAAGAGTTTTTTTTGTTATGATGTACCTTTTTTTTACACCAAATCTGTATTTATTTTCAGATTCATTGATGTCCTGCCTTTATCAAAAAATGTATACTTTTATATGTCTTGCGTGAATAATTACAAAGTTATAGCACTTTTACTCCATGCATGTCTGAGAGTACAGAAGCTCAATGCTTTAAATAACTTTTCAGAAGCTATCCACATGCCCAATATCTGAGTGCTCTTATTAGTTATTTTCAGTTTTTTAGATCCACTGCAATGCATGAAGGATAGCACTTATTACTGAGAGGATCCTTGTCCCCATCTGATCACATTAATATCCTATCTATCTCAATATGCAAGAGGTGTCAGGCTAATATAAAATTACTATAGCAAATAGATCTTTTCTGCCCCATAAAACTTCTTATCTATAGGTTGTGCACGCACAAACAGAACAGTGGAATCCATGGGGCCAGCAGACGCATTATTTGACATAATCTGACACGAGCAAGGGGAATGATTCACTCGTATATGTATTGAATATAGAATTAATTTGTCCTGATTGAGCACAATTGTCTCATGTTAAGTTATGGTTATTGAATATAAAACTCAGTTAATTTGTCCTCATTGAGCATCATCATTGTCTCAAATTGGTTGTTGTCTTGCATTTTTATTTAGGTTTCAAATTTCATTGTTTGGTAACTTATAATATCAACGGAAGAGCTGCCATACACCTTTTTTCCTCCATAATGTGTCTGTTTATTGAATTGTGTTCAATATTGTTTTTGGGGCGCCCGCTACGGCGGCGTCCCCCATTATTGGGGCGCCCGCTACGGCGGCGTCCCCCATTATTTGGCTTGACTTTGCAAAAAGCTTCTAATTTCAGTCTTGCTAGATTTACTTCGTAACTGTTTTGCTTAAAATTATGCCCAGCTTAGAAATAAAACCACAATATGCTTGGATTTTATTTTATTATTGTTTTCTGATGTGCACGGGATAAAATGTTGTGCGTATATTCTTTGTTTAAAATACAAAATTAATGGACTTATAAAACACCAAATACACCGTGACCTTTGTATGGTCAGGTATGGTTTAAACTGCAGTTTACCGCCTCTTAGAACCCGATAGACGGTGACATTTGACCATTCTAATTATGTATGTTTTGAACATGTTTGCACATGAACTAGTTGTTTACAGTGTGAAGAATCTACAACATGCTCATCTATCAGGGCACAGTTCTTTAACCCCAATACATTTGTGCATTCATTGAATGACCTTTGAAAATGTGAGTACAAAAACTCATACTCTGCGACTTAAGGTCAAATTTTGCACTATGATTGTTTAATTGAGGTTATTGATAATATGCCACTGGAATGAGGCCATTGTGATCCATAGTGACCTTTGCACACCTGATCCTTCAACCAAACAAAACAACCACTGACCAATCATGAAATCACTAATTGGTTTATATGCTTCACTGCTAACTGATTGTGACCAAATATTAGAACACAGCTCAGTATCTTTGTGGTGACTATCTCTGATAAAAAACATTAATTAACGAATTTCAATTCTGCTCAGCAGAGAAAGGAATAAATTCGAAAGACATGATTGTGTTGAAGGTCAGAAGTGTATTTGCAACCCGAGTTGCCAACCCCGCGATATGGTAGCCCAATTAGGCGACTTTTAACTCGTGGTTCACCGTTGTTGGGCAGTAATGTACGATTTAGGCCTACATCATTTTGTTAGTGTTTACCCAAAATGCTGAATGAAATAATATTTATTGTAATATGCCTAACTGCTGGGAAGGGTTCCTAGCAAGGTAAAGTGAAAGAAACCCCAATGGCTATTTTGTCCGTTTAAAATAGAGTTCTATGGCCGATTTAAAGTCATAATTATGACGTAATTTTGTTATTTATTAATTACTATTTTTAGCAGAATTAATAACATAAAAATGGGCTGTGCCCGTCTCATGAAGAATAACGATCGATCTTACCCTTGATTTAACAGGCCTGTCAATTTCTTGGAATTGTTTGATATGAAAGGAGGGTATGATTTTTTTGTATTAGTTTTAAGTATTTCCTATCCTCTCATAGCCACAGGGTTGGCTACAAAAGACACAAAGTATACCTTAGGATAAACTGGCATGAGTGCGCTGACCCCAGGTTTTCAACATTTCAGGATTGTTTGTGGACGGAGGTCGGGTGAAAAACGAAATTACGTTTACATGATTTTGTCGAAATTCATCGTGTGACAGGAATGAGTGTATAGATGACTAGGGGGGGGGGAGCTTACTTATTTGTATCTTCTATACTATCCATCATATACCCTAGGCCCTGCATAACAAAATTCAACAATATTCAATATCCAAAGCAATATCCTCACTACAATAGGCCCCCAAAACAGAACTCCCACCCCACATAATCGCAAATTGACACGAAAGCTTCATTCCATGAAGTATTTCTCTCGTATTTGATCATCATATCCCGTCCAGCTCACATTGGGCGCCCCATTCCTTTTTTAAAGTAATTTTTATTAATGTATTGTAATGTGAAATTTTTATATATTGCTACACAGCTACATCTCCATTACCACTAGGCCTACATACACAGTATAGACTACTCTAAGGTCAAGTGGTTGTAATGATTTTAAAGGAAGGTCTAGTGAACTGCAAGTTTTGGTAGCAAAAATCCATTAATTTTTTTATGCCCTCACAATTCTTAGGGTTGGGGTAGCATACTGCAAGTTATTTTCTTTTCTGTAAATCTAGCTTACTTAAATGTTATATCACCATTTAGCTATTGAAAAATATACTGAGCAAAATGACACTTAAAACATCCCTATAGCTCATACCATTGTGGAGATATGGCCTTTTCAAATAGAAAATGAGGCGAATATCATACTTTTTTCCAAATCAATTGTCACCCGAACCTTTGAGTTTCTACTCCTGCTACGAAAATATAGAAATATATGGATCCCATTCAATGCTTTTAAAATTGTACCGTTGTTACCCAATTAGCATAAAAAATTAGGCACTATTTGATAGTGTTCATGTTCATACACTCACAGGAAATTAGCAAGTCAAACATTTTGTCAACCCAAAACGGCAATTTTCGGCCAAAATCGGACAAAAAATTGATTTTTTTTTTTCCTCAAAAATATTTACAAAAATAGGGAGGTTTAAGTGCCAAAATCTGAAACTAGATGCTATTTTATCTTTGGAAACATACAAACAATCAAGAATTATTGTTTTCACCCCATTTTTTTTCACACAAGTCAAAGTTTGAACGCTGTCTTATTGGTATTTCCTTGGTGTCAAATATAGCTGTAGTGAATCCAAAATTGCATCAATTTTAATTGAAATGTCCTTTTTAAATTTCAGCTCGGTGTTTAGTATTTTTGTAATATAGCTTTTGTAAATATCATATTTATCAATTTGAAAAGTAGGAGCATGTTGTCTATATAGTCAATGTTTACAGTGATTTACATTTCTTAACTTCATAGCTATTTTCAAATCTACAATTACTTTCCAGTCAATGAGTCAGTCAATGAGTTCAGTTTAGTCAGTTGTGGAATATAAAAATCAAGCCAGTGTCTTGACCTAGAGTAAATGTCCCATTGGGAAATATTGATAGTATTTATATAGCCCAGTCGTGTGCTGGTCGTGTGTTACATTCACTGCCCTCAAAATACCATACAGGTTTTTATGCACTCATCAAATGTTCACAGATGAATTGGCGAGGAATATGGGGGGGGGGGGTGTGTTATTAAAATGCGTCATTTTGATGGAAATATTTAGGTCTTCCACAATAAAGTTTAGGGCTATTTTTGTCATGTTTGCTATGATGTGTTTACATCAAAGTATTGATTTGACCAATATCTCCTGATTGACCTGACAATTAAAGGAAGGTGACCTGATATATTTAAATATATAAAAAATTCTAATCAAAAAAATTGGGGTTCCCCAAAATCTAACATGTGTAAACAAAGGGCAACGATTTTTTGACAGGGGCGTGGCAAAGATTTTTCAGCATGTTAAAAAGGGCACTTAGGGCAGTAAGGATTTTTTTGGCATAATGAAAGGGAGGAGGAAGCAATTTTTAACAGAACATTAAGAATCACTCATCATGCACAGTCCCTAAAATAACTTGCAGAGGATTGGCTTGAAAATTCAAGCAACACATCTTTAATTCATGTCTACACTTGAAGACCTGAGCGTCCATATTCATGATATTGGCATCTTGAGATATTGGGGCTGAAGACGTCCAAGAGAATACTGGAAGAAAGCTTCCTCTCGGTAAGCAATTTCAAGTTTGTTAGAAACAAGAAAAGTTAAACTTGAGATATGATCGTTTAAACTTTTTTAAATAAGCTAATTTGGAAACCGCAAAAAAGCCATAACATTGATACTTCTCAGGTACATGGGTATAGGCAAGAAGAATCATTTTGTATATCAACCAAGTAAATGTCTATAATATTGATCGATATGTCATTTTTGTACTTACAGTCTACTTGCGCGCAGGTCTTCGCTTTCACATAGCATTCATTTCATAGGGTCAATGATAATAATTTTTCTACTGATGCAAACAAAAATCTACATTTTGATGTGGGGAATAGGCTGTGGATTTGATCATCCTCACCAATATATGAACAGGTACTTGCACAGACATACAAACATAAATCACCCCCAGTACCCCACTACAGTAAAAATGATAATGTGCCCATGCTGTGGAAGATGACTCCGCCCAAGAATACTTTGGGGATGTTGGAGGGCTGTATGAGGGGTAGGAGGAGAAGTTTAACAAGAATGTAATCATAGAGCTAGAAATAAGCCTTTAAAAAATATAACACATTAGGATACATGGTGAACAAATGGAAGGATTTGACAGGTTTAGGAGGGGGGTGTGAGAGTCACGGGAAACATTTTATCAAAATGAGCTAGGTCTTTCCGTCGGAGTGGGGACAATGAGGTCAAAATATAAAAGTTGACGAAATTTGGATTTTTTTTCAAAAAGCCATGGAAAGTTTTAGGAGGAAATATTTGAAGAAAAATACTTTTTGGATTATCAGAAATTGGGGGCGGGGGGGGCTGTGTTTGGTGAGGCCACATAATTTGACAATTTGTTTCATGTCCCAACATTTATTTATTTTTTTGCTAAATGAAAAAAAATACTGCAGTTTCCATGTGATATTGACAGTGCTAGCAGTTTTCAGTATCTAACAGGAAAATGATGAGGCCCTTATTTTTATATTTAAGATTTATATGAAGGCCAAGGGTTAGACTCTTTTAAAGTTCTACAAAAATACTTGCAAGTGATTCATGTTGAAAATTTAACTTGTTTATCAACATTAGGCCTAACCTTAAAATTAAATATGATAATAGAGGGAAAAAATATGGACTGATCCCAGAAATTGAGGAGTGGACGCGAAATTAATTGATTGAAGGGATCAATTCCCGGGGATCATTTGATGAGAGGCAGTTGAAAAATGGTGGTCAACAACAAGTTGAAAACTTGGCGCAGAAGAGTAACAACATATATTATTTACTCTTGACCTACACATAACTAAGTAAGACCTATATGAAATTCATGAATACAAAACAGTACTAATTCAAGTCTAGTCTAATATTATTTTCTTCAGATTGTCTGTGCCATTTGATTTATCATCAAAAGTAAAACTCCCAATATTAGAAAAACACAGTGCAATATACTTACAGATGTTCTTTTGCCCAATATTTTTGTAGGGATTATAGGCATATATGTTATATTTTCAAACGTTATTTCTTTCATCACATGAAAAGGGAAATTTACATTTCATTTATAATATACCCCAGTATTTACACATGTTACCATGGTTATGGTTACACTAGCTCTGAAAATGCTATTAGCCTTTGACCCCTAGCCAGGTTCACCACAGGGCCGCGTAATTCAAACGCTATTTATATCTACTACATGTAGTATGTAGATCAAGATGCATGAAGTTATGACATTCCATATTGTATACAGTGCGTATTGGGCAATAATATTTCTTGTCTCACACTGTTGTCTGCTGACCGACATATTCAATTGAATAAGTATTTTAAAAAGCCTTTCATCCTCAATACCGGTAGCTTCATATTTTTTTTTGTTTTTTTTACAGTATTTATAAGAATGCAGGAAGGGTCACTTATAACTACTTATATTGAGCAGTTTTTTGAATTAGTATTACCACCGGCACCATCTCGTCAAAAGTAACAAAAGAGCTTTTAGGAAATGTATACATGGTATATGGAAAACAAAGATTCAACATAACAAAAAATTATTTACACACACTCTCAGAAAAAAAAAAAGGTGCTACTTAGAACCTTTTTTGTCCTGTATGTAGAACCCTAAGCAGTAATAAGGTTCTAAAAAGAACCTTAAAAGGTTCTATAAAGAACCTTAAAGATTTAAATAGGTTCTATAAAGAACCTTAAAGATTTAAATAGGCCTGGGGATATTCTAAATAATTCATTCATTCAGGGACTCATCACAAAGTTAAGAAAAGTAAAACGTAGTGTTAACCCTTTTGGTACCGTACTAAAAATAATTTTCTTGGATAAAAAACCTTTTTTTTGTTCTACTAAGAACCCTTTGAGGGTTCTTTCTTTAAGATTCCTTAAGGGTTCTTCAAGCTTAAGGTTCTACAAAGAACCCTTTTCTTGGCTACAGAACCTTTTTTGGTTCTACAAAGAAGTTGAAAGAACCCAATTGACACCCAATGGATTTTAGGTTCTTTTTAGAACCTTATTACTGCTTAGGGTTCTACATACAGGACAAAAAAAGTTCTAAGTAGCACCTTTTTCTGAGAGTGCATGCTATAGGAATAGCTTGTAACAATGTGTAAATTTGGATAAAAAGTCTCAAAAATGGGCTAAAGATAATTAAAAGTACGGACATTTTGACTTAATAAAAGAAGGAATTCAGACATGAGAAGGAAAGGCAGCATCTCTGATACTGGGAAATACTTGTAAACATTGAAATTAGTAGTAAATACCTGGACAAATACTTGGTTTTGCAATAATTTATGTTTACATTAATAGAAATAGTTTTTTTTATATATTAACACATTTTCATATTCTTATCAAATAATTTCAATACATCTTAGAAAATGCCATTCATCCAAAACAGGCAAAAAAGTTATATTTATCATGTGAGTGATATTTGTCTGTGACCATGGTGACAAAGAAGTTACAGAGTAAAAGGCAAAACATTATTTCACTGTAAAATACCGGATAAAAACATTACCCTTCCCATCTATATAACTTTTCTCTATAGGAATAATGGTGAGTGATAATTAGTGTAAGATTTTTAAATGTCCAAAGTGAATAGGCCTACGATACGATATATAGATATTTAAAATAATATGTTAAATATCTATATATATAGGCCTATAAGATGCATAGGGTGGGGGGGGTAAAGTCCACTTTTTACATCAAAGCCAACTTTCACACAAAACCAGGTCTACATTTCCAAAATCCAAACACCTGGATGCCATTAATTATTGCTGCCCACCCAGTAAATTATTTTCCCTAATTTGAGGGCAAAAATAGATTAAATTGCCAACCCAGTAAATTATCCTTATACCTCCCTGCAATCCCCATGCATATAAAAGGCCTGCAATTTCAATTTCGCTTTTTCAAAAAAAAATAAAAGAGATCAAGACAACAATGTTATATACAGTGGAATCAGTAACATCTTGGATAACAGAAAAATTTTCCTTGATTTCTTTACTAGTTCAGACTCAAACACTATTCTCAATTAACTTTAAATCCAGAAAACAAGTTAATTGGCCCACTTTTGGCAGTTTCTTTTTTTTGATGTCTTTGGGTGTCTTTCTTCCATGGTACAATCCATCTGCGAACAAATTAACTTCTATATATGCGTAAATGTCACCATTGTCATAGCTGTATACTATATATAGCATGTCCAAAAACAATGACAGGAAAATCAGGAACAACAACAACACTTAGGAATTTCATCACTATACTACTTTTGCGTGTCAAACAGTATATAAACTTGTTTTTTGGGCTCTAAACATATATTTTTAAGCAAAGCCAGAAGCAGGGTATTTCAAAATCAAATAATTATAACCACCATACCATGTTCTTTATATAGATTTTGTACCAGGATTTTGTATTTACTTCATCAGATAATTTATTATAAATTTTAGTATGCACTGTAAAATAATTTTACAGTGCATGTGTAAATAATGTTTATACTGCTCTGCTGTGTAGTATGGCTAACATGTATACTAGCAAGTACACAGCCAGACAAAAGATCAAATAGGGCGAGCTAGGGGCCAGAGGTTAACATGGTAACATGATAATGGAATGTGTGTGTACACTGCCATTAAAGGTGCACTAGTTATTATATTAACAGTCTTTAATAGTGTTTTTAAAAGTCCATAAGCTATCTAATCATTGAATATTGTGTAAACAATGAGTTATACACGGGAAAGAAGAATAATTTTACAAAATGGATAATGGAGAAGCAATAAGCATGGAGCTGCATGGTAAGAAGCTGTTACACTGCAGCGTTTGTGATACAGTGGGGCCTAGTCAGTTGCAAATCTGAGTATGAGACCACATGAACCCTAGGCTTTTATTATTTGAGGCCTATCTACACTGAAGTCTGAAGTGAAGATCCTGTTATGCCAAAGCTTAGCCTCACCCAGTACCCCACTACTACAGTAAAAATGATAATGTGCCCATGCTGTGGAAGATGACTCCGCCCAAGAATACTTTGGGGATGTTGGAGGGCTGTATGAGGGGTAGGAGGAGAAGTTTAACAAGAATGTAATCATAGAGCTAGAAATAAGCCTTTAAAAAATATAACACATTAGGATACATGGTGAACAAATGGAAGGATTTGACAGGTTTAGGAGGGGGTGTGAGAGTCACGGGAAACATTTTATCAAAATGAGCTAGGTCTTTCCGTCGGAGTGGGGACAATGAGGTCAAAATATAAAAGTTGACGAAATTTGGATTTTTTTTTCAAAAAGCCATGGAAAGTTTTAGGAGGAAATATTTGAAGAAAAATACTTTTTGGATTATCAGAAATTGGGGGCGGGGGGGCTGTGTTTGGTGAGGCCACATAATTTGACAATTTGTTTCATGTCCCAACATTTATTTATTTTTTGCTAAATGAAAAAAATACTGCAGTTTCCATGTGATATTGACAGTGCTAGCAGTTTTCAGTATCTAACAGGAAAATGATGAGGCCCTTATTTTTATATTTAAGATTTATATGAAGGCCAAGGGTTAGACTCTTTTAAAGTTCTACAAAAATACTTGCAAGTGATTCATGGTGAAAATTTAACTTGTTTATCAACATTAGGCCTAACCTTAAAATTAAATATGATAATAGAGGGAAAAATATGGACTGATCCCAGAAATTGAGGAGTGGACGCGAAATTAATTGATTGAAGGGATCAATTCCTCGGGGATCATTTGATGAGAGGCAGTTGAAAAATGGTGGTCAACAACAAGTTGAAAACTTGGCCCAGAAGAGCAACAACATATATTATTTACTCTTGACCTACACATAACTAAGTAAGACCTATATGAAATTCATGAATACAAAACAGTACTAATTCAAGTCTAGTCTAATATTATTTTCTTCAGATTGTCTGTGCCATTTGATTTATCATCAAAAGTAAAACTCCCAATATTAGAAAAACACAGTGCAATATACTTACAGATGTTCTTTTGCCCAATATTTTTGTAGGGATTATAGGCATATATGTTATATTTTCAAACGTTATTTCTTTCATCACATGAAAAGGGAAATTTACATTTCATTTATAATATACCCCAGTATTTACACATGTTACCATGGTTATGGTTACACTAGCTCTGAAAATGCTATTAGCCTTTGACCCCTAGCCAGGTTCACCACAGGGCCGCGTAATTCAAACGCTATTTATATCTACTACATGTAGTATGTAGATCAAGATGCATGAAGTTATGACATTCCATATTGTATACAGTGCGTATTGGGCAATAATATTTCTTGTCTCACACTGTTGTCTGCTGACAGACATATTCAATTGAATAAGTATTTTAAAAAAGCCTTTCATCCTCAATACCGGTAGCTTCATATTTTTTTAATGTTTTAATTACAGTATTTATAAGAATGCAGGAAGGGTCACTTATAACTACTTATATTGAGCAGTTTTTGAATTAGTATTACCACCGGCACCATCTCGTCAAAAGTAACAAAAGAGCTTTTAGGAAATGTATACATGGTATATGGAAAACAAAGATTCAACATAACAAAAAATTATTTACACACACTCTCAGAAAAAAAAAGGTGCTACTTAGAACCTTTTTTGTCCTGTATGTAGAACCCTAAGCAGTAATAAGGTTCTAAAAAAAGAACCTTAAAAGGTTCTATAAAGAACCTTAAAGATTTAAATAGGTTCTATAAAGAACCTTAAAGATTTAAATAGGCCTGGGGATATTCTAAATAATTCATTCATTCAGGGACTCATCACAAAGTTAAGAAAAGTAAAACGTAGTGTTAACCCTTTTTGGTACCGTACTAAAAAATAATTTTCTTGGATAAAAAAAACTTTTTTTCTGTTCTACTAAGAACCCTTTGAGGGTTCTTTCTTTAAGATTCCTTTAAGATTCCTTAAGGGTTCTTCAAGCTTAAGGTTCTACAAAGAACCCTTTTCATTGAATATTGTGTAAACAATGAGTTATAACGGGGAAAGAAGAATAATTTTATTTAAAATGGATAATGGAGAAGCAATAAGCATGGAGCTGCATGGTAAGAAGCTGTTACACTGCAGCGTTTGTGATACAGTGGGGCCTAGTCAGTTGCAAATCTGAGTATGAGACCACATGAACCCTAGGCTTTTATTATTTGAGGCCTATCTACACTGAAGTCTGAAGTGAAGATCCTGTTATGCCAAAGCTTAGCCTCAACCAGCACAAACTAAACCCCAAAGCTCAAAAAAGGGTCGGTGCTCTGTGTGGTTTAAAATGTAGATCATGAAGCTGAAGTCTCACTACTGTTCTGAGGCACACGTCTACGTCTACCCCCATTGGGAGTTTCATCATTAGGTCAGCCATATATGCCACATCACAGACCCTGGCATCCTGGTCACTAGTATAGCAACTAGCTTGTAATAGGCCTATAGATAACATAATAATGAGATCGAATTGATTATTATGTTGGAAATTTTCATGCCATATAAAAAATGGGATAGAGAAAGGTTTCCTTCTAATTTTTTAAAATCTGGATTTTGTTTTGGCTAATTCCAACTAGGCCTACATATTGTTTTGGCTAATTTCTACAATTCAATCCAAATTGTTCCAAACTATTCCGATAACTCTATCTTGTTCCGGCTAATTCTGATAACTCCGGATTGTTCCAACTAATTCCTCTAATTCCGCATTGTTCCGACTAACTCCATTAAGTCCGGATTGTTCCGATAACTCCAAATTAATCCGACTAATTCCGGATTATTCCGAATAATTCCGATAACTACGGATTGTTCCGACATATTCTGATAACTCCGGATTGTTCCGACTAATTCTGGTAACTCCGGATTGTTCCGACTAATTCCGGTAACTCCGGATTGTTCCGACTAATTCCGGTAACTCCGGATTGTTCCGACTAATTTCGATAACTCCGGATTGTTCCGATTAATTTGATAACTCCAAATTGTTCCGACTAATTTCAACTAACTGCGGATTGTTCCAAATAATATTGATAACTCGGAATAAGTACAAATAAATATTGCAATTCCGATAACTCCAATATCGGACTCCGAAATCGGAATTAATACCCTGTCGTGGGGCCTTCCAAGTACGACACATCTGTCTTTGTTTAGGATATACAGGGATGAACATAAGGTCATAAGCAAGATCAGACCTACCAAATGTGTAACAACCAGAAGTAACAACTAGAGCCGCTGTGGCTCTCGAGCCACATATATCGTAGGTTTTTTCTGTGATGGCTGTTGTAACTCTGGATGGGGGCGGGGATGAGGTGAGGTTGGGGCTTGGTTGTTAGGATGTTGGTGGTTAGTTGTGCCTAATGCCCTACCAAAGGCTGATATCCTTCCCAAAACCTTTCCTATTGCACCACCAACTGCAAATTAGGTGTGTTTAGACGGTAGCCCACTTACAAGCAAGCCGGCAATTAAATTATGCCAGGGAAGTGAGACTAGGCTGCAAGGGAGTGTGTGTCCACACGGGACTTACTTGTAAGTTGTAAGCCAACATGGTCTATCAACTCAAAAGTAAGAGTGACCTTCACTGGTAAATTATGCCATGATTATGCACAATCAGAATAGAATTGGGTCATCAAGGTCATGCTTACATGCGAGTTTACAAGCAAGTCTTGTTCACACTGGCCTTACATTCGAATGTACTTCGCTACCCGGGGGGGCACTTCAATATGAAATGGATATAGGTGTAGGGCTGGCACTTTCGCAGTAAGGGCCATTCGGTGAGAGCAAAATGTAAACAATATGGGGTCATTGGGTGAGAACATGACTTTTGGAACCTTTGGGTGAGAGCCGAAAAAAAAAAAAAAAAACCTCAAAAATCAAATTTTTTAGTTCAAAAAGGCTTCAAATTTCTTTGTTTTGTCAAATAATAGGTAACAAAATCAGTGATAAATGAAAATTGCTGTTCAAATTGAAAAATAAGGGTCTTTGGGTGACAGATCAAATGGAAAAATAAGGGGCCTTCGGGTGACAGAACATGTGTTCGTAAAAAATATGGGGTTTTTGGGTAGAGCGACGCTGAAAAGGGGTCTTAACAGCCCTACATACGCGTGACCTCCACAGTGGGAGTGCCCCTGGCTCGCTACATGTAAGATATCTTACATGTAAAATCGTCACTTGTAACTTGCATGTAGCTACATGCGAGTGCGTTTAGACGGGCACTACATGCAAGTTTACATTTGAATGTAGTTACAAGCGACTTTACAAGCGATCGTCTGAACAAGCATATAGATGGGCAGTCGAGTGCCACAATAGCTTTGTTATTATATGGTTTACTTGGGGGCCAGAAACCAATCACTCCAGTGATGACCTATTATTAACTTGTTGCTTGTTTATAAATACCATTTTTTTGTGGCTATATGCCCAAACCTGAGATATTTTCCCCAATATTCAGAACTTATGACTCTTATGAGTTCGTTCTGTCAATAAGAACTAGCGATCTTGATTGTACTTTTCATTTCCCCATTTCATTCTGATCAATAGGCCTACTGCTGAAAATTCTGATCAATTGACAATTTTAGAATGATTCCCTCAATTCATACTACATGTTCCATTGGCATTCATCAGTTCAAACTTGGTTCAGAAGCTTACCTTTTCCACCAACACAACTCAAAATACACATCACGAATAGCAAAAATTACAAACACAAATCACCCAACAAATCTGTCCAAATCCATCAAAATATTATCCAGTTCGGATGTGAAGACATATTAAAATTGTTGCAATACCTCTTTATCTCAAACAAAGGTTAAGTTGTTACATCAACTTACATCATAAAACTGGTTTCAAAAAGACTTTTGACTGTTTGATACAATCAAGATAATTGCACTATGATCATTTTGTTCAGATATCTCCCTTTCGCACTGAAACAATACCATAATATGTTTTGACAGAGAAAGTCACTGACCTGGTCAAGTTCATATTCATATATACCACAGTCCCTATAATCTGTGGGTATGTACAGTGACACCATCTCCGTAAAGGCTATCGTTCACCAGCATAATACCAATCATTGCTCAAATTTGACCTCATCTTTTGGAATATGAGTTTTTGTACCTAGCACATTCAAAGGTCATTCAATTATTGTACAGAAATATTGGGCAAAAGAACTGGTGCGATGGGGATTGATGTTAGTGTTACTACTGAATATTAAACATACTCTCCCAATAATGGTCACCCATTCTTACAGGGCCTTCTCCTCTAAGGTTTACTATATCCCGGGTACTCATCTATACCCTGATGAGGCAAGCAAATGGTTAGTGACATATTCCTCAAGTACTAGTAATATCTGTCTTTAAAGCTCTTAAACAAACGTTTTGTAATGAGTCAAAGGGGTTATATTGATAAAGATACTTGCAACCATGCTGTCCGCTCACTTGTTATTTCTCGAATTGATTATTGTAACTCTTTATTATATGGAACAACTGTAAAAAACACACAAAAACTACAAAAGATACAAAACAGAGCTGCCAGACTTGTTTTCAAGGCAAACCGTATGGAACACACCACTCCTCTGCTGAAAGAGCTTCACTGGCTTCCAGTAAATGAGCGTATTACCTACAAACTACTCACATTCGCTTATAAAAGTAGACATGAAACAACACCACTGTACATACAAAATCTCCTAAAATCTCACACATTTTCTGATGGTATGCTCCTACGATCACATGCTGATGGCAGTCTGCTTGAATGTAAAAGAACTCACACAACATATGGGAATAATGCCTTCTGTAATTCTGTGCCAGCTCTCTGGAACAAATTACCTGTAAAACTTCGTACTTCACATAGTCTGGCCACTTTTAAATCTAATCTGAAAACATATTTGTTTCCAAACTAAGTTTTTTATTTTTAATTAAGTTGTACATTAAGTGTAGCCTAAGATGTAGTGTAAGTTGTACTTTTTAAGATCATTGTAAAGCGCTTTGTTCATACTTATGCTAAGGCGCTATATAAATTCCGTTTATTGTATTGTATTGTATTGTACAGTACCACACGCTTACAACAACTGGGCACTTTACTCGAGGTATAAATACCCAGTTTACTCGAGTTAAATACCCCCTCTCGCAATACAGCTAGTGTGAAAGTACCTTCGCATACTTACAACTGAACACCCCTTAGCTAGTGTGAACACCACTCCCTTCATTACAAAACAGCCACACCAATCCTGCCACTAATATAACAGCTCCTTTAAAACAAACGTCCCATATTACGCACAATTGAGAATAACACAAACAGCACCCACTCACCTTACAGCAGCTATCACACAAGTCATCTACAAAACTTTCTGAGTTCAAAGTAACTAAATTATTTGGTTACAACTTCCTACAACCTTGAACTTGGTTCAAGTCCATTCAATCAATATCACATTACTTACTGCACTTACAACTCCTAAAATCCCTACTGGTATTTCACTTCCAGTAAACACCTTTCACTACTCCCTAGGGATCATTGTGCATTCACAACCTTATCAATCCATATGTTAATACTCTCTCCATTAATCTCCATCAACTGAAAACAAACAATTTGGCCAAGTTCAACTAAACAAACTTACCAATTCCCACTGCAAATTCCAATTAATATTAACCCTTGAAACTCCACAAAAACCAGTCCAAACATTCATTAACACCACATTCATTAAATCATCAACTCCTCCCAAAACACATTTTTCTACCCTGTCACGCTCCACTACACAAATCGCAATTGAAAAAACAATTCAATATCCATTAATTACTACACCACAATTTATCGAAACCTAGACTACCCCGTAGTCCACTTACCCATTGTGCATACTCTGGATATTGTATTTAAGCTTAAAACTCTGATTTAATTAATGTGTGCACAATTGATAGATTTTCACATCTGATCAGTCACCCTACTCCCTCTGTTTGTTAGCTTCCCAAGTGGACTACTGACATTGCCTTGCGGTTAAGATTTTTAACACGGGACTCTATGGAGAGTTAGGCCAATTTCTGGCCTAACTAAAATTGGCGATGATGTAATGCATCTTTAAATGGATCTGCCTTGTGATTGGTCGCCCATACCTCGCTATGGTTTAAATCGTCTGGGCCCGCGCCAATACCATTAATTACACCGTAAACAACTGTCTGTGGTATTAGCGGCGCTTTTGTGTTGACGCGAAAGTTAATCTCTCATCAAACATCTAGCGCGTACTTGTGGTTAATGGACTGATAAACAAGTATGCTTGACATTGTGTTTTTAGAGAGCAAAGTCCAGGGGGTAAAGTTCTGCGTACAATTCAAAGTTCATAGTCGAAATTTCGGGGTTCGCTATCAATAAACTGGTAGATTCCAAAATCAGAATTGTTCAGTATTAAAGTGAGCCGTTATAATTATGCAGGATAATGTTGCATTCAATTACTTTTATTGTCACTAATCGTCTGATATTTTTAACTCTTTATGACCATTTTACTATTGAATACTTTAATTTTAATAAACATCAGTATAATTTTGAGTTCAACGAAATGGGTTCAGCATGACTAATAATGACATATTTTAAATAAAATTCGACTATGGCATAGTCTAATCGAAACCTAATACCATGTACCCAAGCACTCACACTATTTCACTGAAAATGAAGTAAGCTCGTGGCCACGTACAAATTCAAGTATCGTAGGAGGATAGCCTCCCTACGATAAATTAAGAAATAGCACACACTGCTGTGTGTAGGTAAGCACAAAAGAACTGGCCAAATTCTTTTGTATATGCCTATTGTGATTGTGCAAGCGTGACACTAAGATGCACACTGCAATTTTCCATCTATATCTATTATGAAGAAATCTCTGTTTTTGCTAACATGAAACCCTAGAATTGATATTGAAACTTAAATGTCATTTAAAAAGTTCATAATGACAACATTTAACACAATAAATCTGGCATAAAAATAGGCATACACGTTAACCATGTTAACAATAGAAATCAGAGGGCATTACATGCTTTGTATATTGGTCTCAAAAAATATTGGAAAGAGCTATTCCAATCACATGTTCATTAGTATGTAAAAGAACAACAGTGCAAAATTACTGTTACTACAGGGGACAATTTAAGCAGAAACTTAGCTTGTAATCACTGTTGAAGTCAATCTTGAGTAGTGAACTAATCATGGAAATCATCTCACTCTGAACTCCTGGTGCATTCTTTTGTCATCCTAAAGATGTTTATTTTGAACATTATCATTTGTTCATTTCATATGATAGCGTTTTGGCCGATTTTTTCACAGTTTTCACATCCAGGTGTGAGTTTAACAAACTTTCACTCACTTTCATAGGAAACCATTACATAACATTACTCAATAACAAAACTTCATTCACAAAAAATCGATCCTTGAACTTAATCTTTCCCTCAGCGACATTGCTTAGAGTCTTAGCTTTTCTGTGATGCCCTATTTGTTGGGAATTATCTTCAAATTCTCTTAGAAAATTGAAAAAAGGCGAGGCTGCACGAGCTCGGTTGTTACGCATTACAGGCCCATATGAGCGCTTCGTTAAGAAATTATGTGCTAATTAAAAGCTAATTAAGAATTTTGTTTTTGTTTTTTGGCTGAAATATGTATATACCTTAATATCATATTAATAAATAGCAACAATAAGATAATTGTTAATAGTAGTTTAGACTGAATTCTACCAATTAAAAGATCAGTGGTGGGTACATAATGCAATTGGTACGTCTAATGTTGCTTATGATCATAACTGGTACCTTAATTATTTGGCTTACTGTATGTGAGCACACTCCTGCAAGGTCTTATTTGTGGGCATGGCCAAACTACTATGCAGGTCTAGGATGGGATAGGCGCCAATAATGGACGTACCATTAGATGTTAGGGAGGGGGGGGCTAGAGATTTTTTTGAAAATAAAATGTTTTGAAAAAAAAACTTTGCCCACTAGTGAGATGATAAAAGAATATGTCTCACTGATGAGTAAAAAACAAAATTCCCTACCCAACTCTGTATAAAGGGGTATATATTCATATTGAAAAAGGCAACTTCGCAAATTTGCCCCTAAAGGCAGCGAAATTAAAAAAAACTTCGGCGGCAAAAAAAAAAAAAAAAAAAAAATCTGAAGAATTATGATTCGATATGATTTTCTAACATTGATCACCTGGCATTTTTATGCTAATTTATGCTGGGCATTGGCATTCATTCATACAAGGCGTGTGAAGAACTTCTATCCGCCTCGTGTTCAATTAAAGTGCATGGAGTTAACATTTGGAACTCTATTCCCAATTTTTATCCAAAATGCCACATCCACAAGCTTCTTTACATGATTTTAAGAGCAATTTACTTTCTCAACCGGTTTACCAGTAATTCTCTTTGACTTTTGTTCACATCTTATTTTATTCTAGTGTCTTGCCTTTTACTGTTTGTCTGTTCAACCGCAGAACCTTGAATGTTTTCATTTTTGTTTTGTTTTGTACTGTTTGCCGGTAAACCGCACCCCGCACCCCACGAGCTTGCTCCGCGCGTGTTGCCCTACAACTCCTTTTCAGGTTTTTCATTGATGGTACTCCTTAGGCCTAATATCTCATGCTCACCTTTGTCTTGTCTCTTGCTCAATCACATGATGGTTGTTTGTTCTACCGTGATCGCATTTGACTATCAGCAGTGGGCTTGTGATCGAATAAACTGCTTCCCTAATTAATTTTGTCTAGTTGTTTCGCTAATCATAGTGCACTTACGTCCACGGCGAATTCACCGTGACCTTTCCAGCCATAAACCCGCTTATTGAAGATTAAACCGATATATGCAGTACTAAACCATTATATAGTAATCTATTGTCAAGGGGGTGACACTAAATTCACGGTTGTTCTATTAGCAACGCAAAATCTATGAAAAATTCAGTTGGTTTACTAGCTAGAAAGTGAGGCCAGTTATCGATCCGTTATAGCTCGTTATGAATAATTCATGTTCGACCCCTTGGATCATGTTAATTGAGTTTGGCAAATAACAACGTTGTTAGTTTTGCGAACTTTGCCTGTTCAATGAGAGTATAGCGCGCCCCCAATACATCTGGGCACAAAACAGGCGAAAACGATCCAGTTTAATGAAATGGCGGACGGGTATTCCCATCAGGCACCAGTGATATGTGACCCCTCAGCACAACTGAGCCCGGAAGTCGCCAATCATCATTTTTGAGATATTCAACCAAAATATTCTGCTTGAAATTAGCTTTAAAATGATGTATATCATGTCTATAGTACTTGACATTTAAGTAGTGAAAAATCAATAAAACAGTCAATACATCCTTTGTTTCCTATTGTTTATTGTTAAGTTCAATGGAGCATATCTCAATAGTGGCACTGGCGACATCCGGGCTCAGTTGTGCTGAGGGGTCACATATGTTTTTTCAAAGAAAGTCTACTAATTTGATATGAAATGACATTTTGCAATAGCAAAGTCAAAATTAGGACTTGCTGTCAATAATATGAAGGAAATATGTGACAGAGGCAAGGTGGGAAATACAAGTAGTATTTAAGTTATAATAACCTTTGATACCCGACCTGACCTTCCATCATGGCGCCTTATTCGTCTTTATGTATTTCTATTATGCTCTCAAGTAAAATAAAATACCAATCTGCACTGAGCAGACAATGTTACTTGGCTCCCAGCATGAATTATTGATTTTATACGGAAGTAAAGAAATGCACAGAGTATGTGCATGATGTGCAAGCATACTCCAAATATTTACGGTAAATCTGAATAGTGGTCACATGTTGACACATCATGTGTTCGGGAAATACGTGGCAACATTTTAAGATTTCAGGCTTGTTTACTAGTTAATTGCCATTTGTACTCTTTATTATTTATCTTTGTTAATTAACATATATTTTAAATGCTGATAAATCGTGGTTGGCTGCCCATGATATCTGTTAAATTCAATGTTTTATGAATATAATTCTACCACGCAGAGGGGTCACGCAGCAGAATTTCACATCACCTGACTTAGCTACATTTCGAAGCTCTGCTCTTCAAATTCATGTACATTTCAAAGTTTATACATTTAATATATTTAATATGATACTAATTTGTTGTTATAACCAACTGGTACACGAAATATACTAGCTTATTACCTATACAGAAAGGTGATTATCAGCCTTCACTCAGCAAATTGACATGCCCGGCATATGCAGCCATTCTCCGTCTGGATAACATGACTGTCGCCCTCAATACGTCTGGGCACAAATTTAAATAACAATACGCTATTTACATATCAATGCGGCCTCATGCTAATTAAAGCTGCCCCATCCAGGAGTTCATCTATGCTATTGTCCAATGCAAATGTATTAACACCTGATAATATTGATCCAATGAGCGACCGAATTGTCCGCTACGGACGAGTAATCCAATCGATAATGACTCTATTGACATGTACGAACGCAGCCCCACTGACCGAGTTTTGGGATATTTTTCACTGGTTTGCAGCTGTTTGCTGTCATTTACTCATCAAGGCGGAGTACCGTTATTATAAGGACTATGCCAATTATTTAAAGATTGACATGTAGAGAATAAGCCATAATTGATTGACAGAAAGTACTAAATTTGTACCTATGACGGGTTTATGAAGCCAATCTTCAAAATACGATCAAAAAATGGCTGCCCGGTGAAGTAAAATATGCATTGGAATAACACGGCGAGTTTGGATAGATGATAGGATTTCTTTTTAATAAAATGTATGTTCCCCCGTTATTAAAGCTTGTACCGGGTTGAAGATTCAGATATTTGGAAAAGAATAAGTAATTGAAACAGAGAGAAAGTACTAAAATCATAGCTTTTATACTTTTTTTGATATATGATACTAACTAGTTCATCCCCAATAGCTACGATACAGCGCTACCAGTAGGGTTCAATTGCCTATTGTGAGTGCCCCTGTGTTGTGTGCATACATGTAGTTAACAATAACTGCATGATGTTCTGGCATTGTCATCATATCATAATATTATTGAAGTTGTGAAATAAATGTTTCTTGAATACAATTGAATTGAATTGAATTGAATTGAATTGGATTATGGGATATGGTGCAATTAATGTTTGTCTATCTGTATAAAATGTATGTGTGCCAAAATTGCTTCCTCCCTCCTACTTCGGCTTGCCAAAACATTCTCGCTGGCACCCCACCCCATTTTGAACTCTCCCGGGGCTAATAATTATTGCACAAAAGCCGTAAAATTTTGAGAAAAAAAATACAAACATGTTTCTTATAGAAATGTTACAGATTAATACTAGATTAATATTGCCGGGCAGGCAGCCAATACAAAAACATCTTAAACTCTTACAATTTCATACCTAATGGAATTGTGTGTATTTTCTGTCATCACCGTTACCATGGTTACAGATCCAACATGCAACACAACACCCTATTTCTCATAATAATGATATGTATACTCAGAGAAGATGGTATACTGAAAATAGTACGCAGACAACCTTGGGATGTGGGTAAGCTGTTCACTAAACATGGCTATGCCATATACTCAATCAAAGCTAATCAATTGTGCGAGATTATGCACAATATCGTGCAAGTGATTATGCACGTGACGTGGACATGGACTACGGAGAAATCTACATAACAAATTACATATAACACAAATTACATGTCGTCGCTGGCGGGAAAAACCTCATATGTAATTCCAGAGGTCAAATGCAAAACCTCATATGTAAAAAGGTGGGCCCCAATTACAAAACCTCATGTAACGATTTTGGTATTTTGTGTGAGACGCAAAAACCGGTTAGAAATTAACAGAAAATACAAAGAACATGGTGTTGCTCTTTTGGTTATTTACAGACACTTATGCACTTTACAGTTAGAAGGGAAGGACCAGAAGGTGCGTTGGAACATTTCCTTCAAGTTGATACACAAAAATAAAATTTGAGCAAAATTGCACATATGTGACGTGTCAGGTCAAAAGGAGACACTTTTGGGCAGGTTATCAATTTTGAGGTTTTTACATGTCTTAAATATGGAGATATTTTGCTCCACAACGCCGTTTACCCCAATGAAATCGGACATTCCTAAGCCAAGATATTGAGTTCGTAAGTTGTGGTATTATAAAATTGGAAATTGAGATATCGGCCTTTAAAAATATTATTGACAACGTTGAGAGTAGGAATTTTCTTGAAAAACAGCTCAAAAAATACAAAATGCCAGTTATATTCCGGTCTGAAACTATCAGACAATATTTTAGACATTAATAACATCACAAATTCGCAACAAACCCAAATTGTGAAAAAATCACCCCGGGCAGATTTATGGCTATTTCTCCATTTACGCTTCTGCCCAAAAGTATCTCCTTTTGACATGACACGTCACATATGAGGTTTTGTAATTGGGGCCCACTTTTTACACATGAGGTTTTGCATTTGACCATATGGAATTACATGTGAGGTTTATCCCGCCCAGCGACGATGACCTCCCAGCAAACACAAAACGTTTTCGAAATCATTCGCAAAAGGTTATAAAAGTTTGTCAGAAAACGTTTAAATGTCGGGTTATATAAAGGGTATATTAAGAGTATAAAATGTTTTCATAACCTTAAAAAACATTTTTTGATAATCTACTGCTCAGCAAACAAAAATGTTTTACAGAAAACGCTTAAATGTCGAGTTATATAAAGGGTATAAAAACGTTTTAATAACATTCCAAAAACATTCTTGAAAACTTTATACAAAACATTCTAAACAGAATGTTATTTTGGGGTTGAAAAAATATTTTGCGAAAAATGTTTGCCCAAAATATTTTCAATAACGTTTTAAAAACGTTTTTATGACCTTTTATAACCCGACATTTAAATGTTATGAAAAGGTTTTGAAAAACATTTTAAGAACATTTCTGTGTTTGCTGGATTCAAACATTTTAACATAATGTTATTTAAGTATTGACACAATATTTGGCAAAATGTTTGTAAAAATAGTTTACAATAACATTTTTTGAAAACATTTAAAAATATTGTTGTAGTGTGTTTTCATACAAAACGTTTTAAAACGTTATCATGACCTTTATATAACCCGACATTTTAATGTTATTAAAACGTTTTTACCTAAACCAAAAGCCAAAATATAACTTATTTAAAACGTTTTTAAAACGTTTTTGTGTTTGCTGGGCTAATTCAAACATGCTCCTCTGTCAGTAGACCGCCCTACACAGTTAAATCCCGATATTCTTGTACGTATAGAATGACTTAGAGTCTGTAGGGTAAACAATTTCCATACTCGCCAACTTGGGGTCAACTTTGAGCTATATTAATTATTGAATGGAGGTTATGGAACACCATTGACTTTATGTGCAAAATTAAAATGCTCGGTAGGGACCTCTAAAATTTGTTCAAAACGTATAATTCTTTTCTAGTAGGTCCTCAGTTTGTTTTTGGTAAAATATGAGGCTTGCCATAAAGTTGGGTGGAAATGGGATGTCTGGAAACTTCAACAACTTCAGGGCTTGAATGGAAGCAAAATTATTTTGCAAAAATGGCTCGGATCTGCACCTTAAAGGCATGGATAGTATTGCAAATATGGGCTAACATTCCCCAAGGCCATCAGATTTGCTATGAATTATTTAAAAAAAATTATTTATTCCAAATCTTGTGCCACCTCATGCATATTGCCAGAGGTAGGATGTTGTCTGGAGTGAGATGTGACGATTTTAAATTGTTAAAACCAAATGCCGTAGTAGAGCATGTTTAGGGCAAAACATGGTTCGCTCGTGACATAGGTGATAAACATTTCATATTTTACACATATGGCACTTTAATCAAGATTGACCATACAGAATAAAATTTATTTCTTATAGGTAATATAAAAAGCTAGACATCATAATTTCAATCAATTACGGTCAACATATGAAGCACGATTTATAATCTCCTTCCATTTTAGGGACCGTTCACAAACACTTGTAAGGGGGGGGGCCTGATGCAAAAAAATTTTATCGCGAAAATTTTTCGCCTCCCCCTCCCCTTTACAGACCTCGAAAATTTCAGGGCCCCCTTTTCGACATGAAAATTATCGGTCAACCCCATAGAAAAGCATATAAACTCCATTTTCCCAGGAAAAATTGTGGTCATTTTTTTCAGGGCCCCCCCTTAGGAGGGTGAAAAATTTTCAGGGCCCCCTTTTTTGCATCAGGCCCCCCTTACAAGTGTTTGTGAACGGTCCCTTAGTTCAAATAAAAGCATTACTATAAGTCAACATTTAATCATATTGTGACTATCGTAGTAAAAGTGATGTTATAACCCCAATTTGTATAGAATTACATAAAGATGTTGGCGACTTAAAAAAATATGTGACCAGTGCCGATATTTACACACTTCATAATTTTATAAAAAAATAAATGATACGTCTTAAATTATTACTTGCAGCTGAAAATGTCCAGTTTAGTTCAGTAGATTCATAATATAGTAGGCCCTAGGCCTATATACCACTAGTGCGGTGTTGTGTTTTGTTTTAGGCCCGGATTTTAGCTGCTTGCCATCCCAGCAAACACAAAACGTTTACAAAACGTTTTTGTTAGGTTCTGGTTAGGTCTTTTACGTCTTCGTCTTCCAAAACGTTTTTAAAACATTTTTAAAACGTCGTGATTTGGTTATAATGTTGAAGCTTTAATTTCGTTTTATTAGGACGTTCACAGGACGTTTTGTGGACGTTATAAAGTGTTAATGTTATTTTGCGATGTTTATAAAACATTCGCCTGCAACGTTCTTCAAACATTTTGCGCCGACGTCTGTTAAACGTTTCTTAAGTTTTATCGATAGAATATTGGAAATGTATAATGGAATGTAGGCCTAAAAGAAGAATTTTAACTTCTACAAGTAGAAATTTGATTTTAATTTATTACGTATATATGAAGATGCCGCGTTTATTTGCATTTTGCCAAGGCCTATGGAGTCAATATAAATAATAATTATTGCGATTTTGTTCTAGTCAATTATTTAGGCCTATATACTCTTGCATAAATAGTTCTATATACCTATGTCAAATATTTCAAATAGTGAAAGGGAAGTTAGCCTCGATCAAAGATTTAAAATGGTCCCGGGAAAACGATGTATATGTGCCTATACGTATACTCTCACTTTGTGTCTTGACCTCAAGACTATTTAGCGCCCACGCATAATATTGAAAGACATTGGAATGTCACAGTTGAACTTGACCTAACGGTTACTCGCCGAAAGCACAGTGCTGTGTACAGTACAACGTGTATGTACATAATGTATCATAACTGTGCTATTATGTATGCCGTAATCTCACGGTGAAACATGGCTCCGGGAATAATTCCTCTATGTATATCATCAAAACAACATTTTCCAAGGAGTGACATTTTCAGGTAGGCCTATTTATATTAAAGTGACGTTTTTTCCGCGATTTGTGTTACCGACTAACCACTTCCCTGTGAAAACGGAAAGTGTGGTGTAGTCTTTGTAAATGTAAATGCGAGTGTCTTGTTGGTACATGTATTGGCGGTAGATACAATTATATTATAAGGTACCAAACATAATAATTATCCCAAACAGGTATAGGCATACAATGGCGTGTTTCTGCTTATCGTGTATATTTTACCCGGGATCATGCGGATATTCCTGCCGGTAAAATACAGAACCTGCTGCTGCTGCTGCTGTCGAACATGGAACTGTTGAGGTCATACGTATTACCTGGTGTGAAACATTATTACTATCATCATGGTAGACGTATCACTACACACGGTTCTCGTGTTTATACTACAGAGTTTTCGTCCGGAGTTTCCGTCACTTGGTCACTGTAAAACTGCCATGGACCGCGTTTTTTTCCCAGGAGCCGGACCTATAGTTTTGTATATTATGTATATTATTTTTGGTACTTTTGTAAAGTGTACTAGTAAAGGTTGTCTATACGTCATTAAAATGTTCTAAAAATGTTGTAGAAACGTAACATACGTTGTCTGATGGTGACAAGTGCGTCCTGCAATAAAAAAAATCACAAAATATGCAATACGTTTTTTACGTTCCTATAACGTTTTCAGGACGTTTTGGACGTTTCTACAACGTTCGTAGTACGTCCGTTGCGTGCTACAACGTCCGATACGTTTTCTGTAGGTCCTGGGTGACCGAAGGAAAGGTTTTTAAAACGTTGTTTACGTTGTGAAAACGTTTTTAGAACGTCTCTTAATAACGTTTTTAGAACGTCAAAAACCTTCAACAAAATTACGTTTTAAAAACGTTTTATCAAAACGTCTGGAAAACGTCAACGATACGTTCTCAGAACGTTCAGAGAACGTTATTTGGTTAGCTGGGATTTTCTTATATTTTAAGCTCGATCCTTGGCCTATGTCACAGAGAAAAAAAACACTAGTGTGCCAGTCTTGTCTTGAAAGGGTGCACTACACTAAATCCTTACGCATTTGGTGTAACCCTTCATAGTTCCGGTAAAAAATAGCGCCTATATGCGAAATATATCGGCGTCCCGGGGGAACCACATTTGAGTGACTCTTGGTTGTTTTGATAAAAACGATAGAATAGGAGCTCAAGATTACAAATATGTTCAGAAAATGTTCCGAATCGAATCGTACATGGGCAATAGGCCCTTGGAACAATATCATGGCCGGAACTGGTAAGGAGACGAGAGTGTCGGCTTAAATTCGGGATGGCGCTCTTCAGGAGTTCGTATCTCTCAAGTTTGTCTTAACTTGTCCCAAAAAATCATATTTAAATAAAAGTTTAATCTTTATTTAAGATATAATCACTAAATACAACTGAAATACCTAGATTATAGAATAGAATAGAATATAATAGATTAGAATAGAATAGATTTATTAGTGGAGGCGCACTCCAAACACAATCTTACATGGCAGTGTAACCAAGCTCAACATGACCGAAAAAATGTATGAACCATATCACTTCGCAGCAAAACTGCAGCCACAAAAAGGGCGCAAACTGACAAGGTTACACAACCTTGAAGTGATATAGAAAATACATTAGTACAATTGAGCAGAATTACACTGAATTGCATAAAATTGGTGACAAAAACACAAACAAGCAAAACAAAAAGGATAAAAACTGAAAGTTATGAACCACCACAAGGGTGGCAATTGTCTCGATGACAAGGCCAATGTTCAGATTGATGACGAGTTGAACAGTACTTTACAGTTTTACATCTAGCACAAAAACGGAGACCAAACTTGTTTGACGAATCTGCCGAGCAAGTAGGCAGAGCACAAAAATGCAATGAGTCATTGGCGTCCGGAATTCCAGGAGTAACCATAGAAACGCATGGCAAAGATGGTGTCAAAAGTTCAGAATTGGTTGCATATGTTGAAATTGATGATGAATTACTTGAAATTGGAGTTGAAATCTCACGACAAACTGGTGGCACAGGAGAATCAAAAGTCAAAAGTTTACTGTTCTTCAACATGGCATACAGAACATGTTATCCAAACTCAAACAGTTAACTCTCTTCACGAGGGTGTCGACTGCAGACGACAAGTTTCAAATTTTTTTTTAAAATTCAAAAATTTCAGAAATGTAAATTTTCATGACCATATTTGGAATCAGCATGAAAAATGCATTAAAATGAGTACAAACACGCCTAGTATTGATCCAGTAGTTCTTAAGATAGCTCTTGATATTTTGAGAAAATATTTCAAAAACTTGAACTTTTTCCATTGAAGCGCATGGCTAACATGCAAAGCATTAAAATAATAAAAGCTATGTAGGATTATAGCAAGGTTGGAGGAATACTAATAATAATAGGACTACAATTGGTATCTACTGGTCATTACCTAGCTGGGGGGTTTACACCCCCCAGCTAGGTACTGTAATGCTCTCCGATTCTTCTTTCTTTCTTCTTCTGGCAACAAAACTTCAAAATGCTTCTCCTCCTACATATTACACCCTACAATTACGTAACTTGCACACATGTATCGGCTATATCCAGTGCCCATAGGGTGCAAACAGAATTGGGATCAAATGTCATTAAAGGGCATTTTCGGTATATAACCAAATATCTTCAAAATGCTTCTTCTGCCACATATTACATAGCACAATGTCGTCACTTACACATGTGCATCGGCTTTACCCAGTGCCCATACCTTGCACACAGAATTGGGGTCAAAGGTCATTAAGGGGTAAAATCTTACAATTGCATTATCTGGACATCTGTAAGGGGTATGGGGCTCAAACTCAATACAATAAATCTCATGACCAAGGGAACATTTTGCGGGGTCAGGTCAAAGGTCATGCAGAGGTCAAATTTTAGAAACGCATTTCCTGGACATCTGTAAGGGTACAGGGGCTCAAACTTGGTGACAACAAACTTAATGATCAGGGGAACATGTTGGAACACTTTGCAGGGGTCAGGTCAAAGGTTATCTGGGGTAAAATCTTTATAACTTCATTTTCTGGATATCTGCAAGGGGTATGGGGCTCAAACTCAGTGACAACAAATCTCATGACCAGGGGAACATTTTGCAGGGGTCAGGTCAAAGGTCATGTAGAGGTCAAATTTTCTAAATGCATTTTCTGGACATCTGTTAGGGGTACGGGGCTCAAACTCCACAACAACAAACTTACTGACCTGGGGAACATTTTGGAACACTGTGCAAGGGTCATGTCAAAGGTCATCTGGGGTCAAATCGTAGAATTTCATTTTCTGGATATCTGTAAGAGGTACAGGGCTTAAACATGGTGACAACAAACCTCAAGACCAGGGGAACATTATGGAACATCATGCATAGGTCAGGTCAAAGGTCATCTGGGGTCAAATCTTAGAATTGAATTTTTGGACATCTGTTAGGGAGTACGGGACTCAAACTTGGTGAAAACAAACCCCATGACCAGGGGAGCATTTTTGGAACATTTTGTAGGGGTCAGATACCTCCACAACACCAACATGCCCCAGCTAGGTTTGTGGTCTATGACCACCATTTGCCACTAGTTTTTATACTCTTATTTCCACATCTGTTATTTTTATATGGGCCTTTAACGATAACTCATTTTCAGCCAGTGACTCACAGTGGCGTAAGTAGGGTTGGTAGCGCCCGGCGCCCCTACCCCCCCCCCCACCCAGTGGCGTAGATTTCTTTTTGACATTGGGGGATGGGGTTGGAAAATATTGCTTGAAGTATAGTTAATCCAGCACCTTTTTGCGACATAATAAATTCAAGCGAAGCGCGAAAAATTAGCAATTTTGTGGCCGAATTTTCTTTCACAATTTTGTTACAAATTCCAATACCTCTGATGACACAAGTTTTTAAGGGGCTGTGCAATAATTATGAGCCCTGGGGAGGGTAAAATTGGGGGGCAAGAAATTTTGGCGAGCCAAAAGGGGGGGCAAGCAATTTTGGCAAGCTGAGAGGGGGCGCAAGCGATTTTTGATTTTTAATAAAACGCTCTAAAAAGGCTTAGGAAAACAGTACGGAAACGCTTAAATATGCAAATTTTCCTGCTCGCTGCGCTCGCAACAGGTATATAGACCATTTAAGGTTTGTAAATTGGGATCCCAAAAATTTGGCATGCGCAAGGGGGGGGGGCAAAGAATTTTTGGCGGGCCGAGAGGGGGGGGCAAGCGATTTTTGGCAGGCCGAGAGGGGGGGGGCAAGCGATTTTGGCGAGCCGTTTGAAATTTTACCCCTTCGGGGTTTCATAATTATTGCACAGCCCCTAAGGAAATATTTCAGATAAATATTACTTTCTAGTACTCTGTGCAAAATTAAAATGCTCGGCAGGGACCTCTAAAATTTGTTCAAAACGTATAATTCTTTTCATGCAATGTTTTTAACATATGAGAGGGTAGCCCATTAAAAATCTAAATTTAATTATTTCCAGATACACTCAAGTGCATATGGCTAGATTTGGGCAAGAATAAACACTATAGGTCCTCAATTTGTTTTCGGTAAAATATGAGACTTGGCATTGAACTTGGGTGGAAATGGCACGTCTGGAAACTTTTTTATTTGCAAAAATGGCTCGGATCTGCACCTTAAAGGCATGGATAGTCTTGCAAATATGGGCTAACTTTCCCCAAGGCCATCAGATTTGCTATGAATTAGTAGGACTACAATTGGTATCTACTGGTCATTTTTATACTCTTATTTCCACATCTGTTATTTTTATATGGGCCTTTAACGAAAACTCATTTTCAGCCAGTGACTCACAGTGGCGTAAGTAGGGTTGGTGGCGCCGGGTGCCCCGCCCCACCCAGTGGCGTAGATTTCTTTTTGAGATTGGGGGGATGGGGTTGGAAAAAAATTCTTATAGTTAATAGAGAGTGCCCCAACCTGACAAAAAAATGAAAGAAAAAGTGCCCCTCTGACAAAAAATGAAAGAGAAAATCAGGAGGGCAAAGTAAAAGAAAAGGGCAAGGAGCCCGTTTTCTAGCAAAATTCAGGGCCAAAATAGTGCAAAATACAAAAAATGTTCGCGCTACGCGCGCACATTATAACAATAAAGCCTTTTTTTAGCCGGAGAATGGGCGAAAATAGTGTAAAATACCTTTTTTTTTTCGCGCTACGCGCGCACATCATCCCAAGGCCCTTTTCGGGAAGCTCGAAGACATACAGTCTCTATGTATTGTATGATGCAACTGCAATTTTTTCCGTCTGTGCCCCAAAAATTTTATTTTGCCCTCCCTGACCAAGAAACCTGGCTTCGCCCCTGTTGTGTACCATTTTATACATGTACAAGTACGTTATTTCAACGGGACTCAAATACTGCGCCGGTTTTTGAGACATATGGCCCTTCGACTAGCTTATACTCACAATAATATAATTTACAAATAGACTTACAGTTAGATATACAATCAAGCTACATGTAAATACACAAGTAAATCCAAGTATTCCTCTGCTTTTCAAAGAATTGATAGCCATAATCCGAGAGCCATAAACGTAACAACCCAGTACAAAAGATTTTCATCATCGAAAACTGCACTGATACAATAACCATGTTAACCAAGGTCACATGCATTAGTAACTGGCCGGGCATATTAAAGTAGGCATACACATATAAATTATAACGTGTATAACGTGTCTCTTACACGGGATGGAGAATTTGAAGAGAATTTTGAAAATTTCGGGGGTGGGCGAAATAATGTTTTACCAAAATAGGGGGCACAGTGTCATCGTCCCAATATCTTCATGGCAGAAATCGCCATGGTAGGTTGAATCCACAGCCACGCATGGTCATTTTGTTCCGACCTATTTAATAGTTTTGAGACGCATAATGAGCCGAGGGACATCCGACTAAGGCTACTGACAATAGCCTGGTACTTGGCCTCTCTGTGTGTGAGTGAGCATGTATACGCCATGATGTCGTCTGCTTTTAGACTGCCTCCACCTGGCCTCCACGAGTGAGAGCAGCTAGCCTACGCTGCGTTATAGATCGGCACATATAAATCGGTACTCGAAACTTAGTTAATCATATATCCGATGCTGCTAAATTATTTGTAGAAAATCGTTGGAAAGAGGCAATCTTTAATGACCGAAGAAAGAACCCAAATGCTCGCAATAAACTTCGTACGTATCGCACCTTTAAATCCACTTATGGCACTAATAAGTATGTAAACACCATTATGAAGAAGTGTAATAGACGGGCTTTGGCCCTCTTCAGGTGTGTATGCGCTCCAATTGCCATTGAAACGGGTCGTTATAATAACACCCAGGTACAGAACCGAATTTGAAATATTTGTAATATGAATTGTATTGAAGATGAGTTCCACTGTTTTATAATTTGTTCAACGCATAATGATATCAGATCCAATTTCTTTAAGGTTAAATACAATTGATTTTCAAGGTTTGATTCCAGAGGGGCGTAAGTTAATAATGGAAACAGCCATGCAAAAAAGAATGAACTCACGCGTATCAATCTGAACTAGGGCCACGGACAAACCGCGGCTCGTGAGTCATCCCTATATATGTTGCAGGGGTAGGGAGGGGCGACCATGATAGGACCATATGGGCTGATGGGGGGGTGATTGTGGGCAGCCGTTTTCGGCAATTTTCCTGTGGATTTTCTAAATTTTCAATTTTTAAAATTATCCTGGATGATATCTGTCGTGAAATAAATCAATGCTTCAATAGGCTATAATAGGCCTAGTTAGGCCTATTTATACTCTGATTATGCAATATATAGGCCTACAACAATAACTACAACAACAATAACAAAACCAACAACCAATATTTTGTTAATCTAATTTGTAAAAATATATTCATAGGCCGTGCCTATTAGACTAGTATAGCCTAAAAATTCCTGAATTATACAATGAAAAAAAAAAACGGGCAAAAACAATCAATCGCTGCACTCAGAAAGAAAGAAACGAACAAGAAAAAAGAAAACAAGTGAGAGAAAAATAAAATAAAATACATGGAATGGACAACATAGGGACTCGAACACGTACCAAAGTTTTCCAGCTCAAAACTATATAGTACTATATAGTCTAACGTGAGTCCGGCGCGCTAACCGATTGAGCAACTGAGGAACACATGAAATTGATTGATCTCAAACTGACTATTTAATATGGAATAGTGCATAACAGGCCCTTATGATAAACAAGCTCATTACCGCTGTAAATGTCGGAGATATCGATGGCGAAAAACCTCGTTTTTTGCAAAAGTAGCTTAAATTTGGAGTGAAATTCAAATGGTAAAGTAAGCGACAGACATTTGAGAAATAATGTAGGCAGTTAGAAATCAAAATTAACGTTCCACAATCCAGATATCGATAATGTAACATAACCATGATAACAGTGTTTTGTGGTACAAGATTCTCGAAAATTGTTCCCAAAAACGGGCTAATAAAATTTAATCGGTACTGTATTTGGTTCTTCCCCATGGCAACATTATTTCTTTGGTCGATTTGTAGTACAATACAAAAAGGAGAAAACAATCACTCGGCGTGGTTTTATACGGAGCGAACATTTGAAAAGAAACTGCATGGAACGCGTTTTTGATCTTGTGAACATGGTGTGTAAAAATGATTTAAACGAAGGATTTTCACACGGATTCTAAAAATTTGTATAAACACACAAAAATAATGTAAAGATACATCCATGCACCAACATTTGACTCACTGCGATATTTGATTGCTGAGAAAACGCGGTTTTAGAGAACAACTTTATACGTCTTTTATACGTTTTTTTATACGTTTCTTCGTGTAACCTTAATGACATGGTTAAATTTAACCCAAGTTTCTCAAATCTTTCAGATTACAATAAATTCATTTTTGTAATGTCAGATGGCAACCATTGTTGCAGGGTAGCACAATTTGCAAATGAAATTCTCACACTTCGTCAATCTATTTTGTACACTAAGGGATAAATAAATTGTAATTATTATTTATAGCTTAGCTGTCTCCTCATGTACACGTCAACATCATGCTTGCTTCTGCCATGTTGCGCATTTACGGCTTCTTGCATTTATTTTGTTCTTTTGGTCTAGGCCTGATGGGCATTTGATGAGGTATCAGCTAACACTTCCTTGTGTTTATTTAAAAAAAATGTATTTGCATGTTGGAATAGATTCATCAGGATTGTATAAAGTCATAAAGTTCGTTAATTATGTAGACATAATTACTAAGTCACTTGATTCAATCCTAATAAGTGAGTCACTTGATGTGATTTCATTTGCTGATGACACCAATTTATTTTACTCTCACAATCAGTTTAATGTTATTGAGGATGTCTTCAACAAAGAGCTTATTAATGTGAATAGATGGTTCCAGGTAAATAAATTATCTGTCAATGCTAAAAAACTAATTATATGTTACTCGGTACCAAGAAGAACACAAAACCCGAGTACAATTTGCAATTGTTTCTTGACTCTGATAGGCACTCAAGAACACCCAAGTCCCAAGCACTAAATTTCTATAGGTCTACAAATTGACCAGAATATCACTTGGAAAGTACATATTGATAATATTGTAAAAACATGTTCAAGAAATGTCGGTATCCAACCAAGTTAAATCTCTATACGCCTCACCAGTTCCAAAAAATGGCAAAAAAGCCTTTTTAATAATAAACAAATATGCAAATGAGGTGGCTAATTTGAATATTTTGCGACAAAAATCACGTGGGATCTTAAGACTGCCCCTTTTCCGAAAAATGGCAAAAAGCGTTTTTAAAAATAGAAAAAAAAGGAAATGAGGTGGCTGATTTGCATATTTTGGGACAAAAATAGCATCTGATCTTAAGACTGCTCTTAACCATCACCCCACTAAATTACATTTCTATATGCCTCACCAGATCCGAAAAATGGCCAAAAGCATTTCGACAAATAAAAAAAATAGGCAAATGTGGTGACTAATTTGCATATCTTGCGACAAAAATTGCATCGGATCTTACGACTGCCGCTTACCACAACCTCATCAAGTTACATCCCTATACGCCTCATCAGTTCTCCGAAATGGCATAAAAACCACCCAAAAACAATTTAAAAGTTAAATATGCAAATTAGCTATATACCTAATTTGCGCCAAAAATTGCATCAAGTCTTAGGGCAGCCACTTACCACCACCCTACCAAGTTACACCCCAATACACCTCACCAGCTCCGAGAAACTGCCGCTTACCACAACCTCATCAAGTTACATCCCTATACGTCTCACCAGTTCTTCGAAATGGCAAAAAAAAAAAAAAAAAAAAAGTTAAATATGCAAATTAGCTACCTAATGTGCATATTTTGCGCCAAAATTTGCATCAAGTCTTAGGGCAGCCACTTACCACCACCCTACTAAGTTACACCCCAATACACCTCACCAGCTCCAAGAAACTAACCTGGAAGCCAAAGGCATTTAAAAACAAAGTTCACACAATACAAATGTATAAGGCCCCATTATAGCATAAGGCAATTTATAAGTCATTTTAAATGATTTTAAATGTGACGTATAACATTTGTCTATAACACAGGGAGATATAAAATGTAGGGATTTGGGTACTTTTTGTTCAATTTTCACAGAAATTGAAGGATTTTGACCCATGTTTTTGTTTGTCTGTTTACCCCAGGGTCGCTGAAACAAAGAATTATACTAATTAAATCACCTAATTTATAATTAATAAAGGACAAAGAAAGATAAAGGCAAAGTATGCTTCATTTAGTTAAACAATAGTAACATCCATGTTGTGTACAAAAAATAACTCGATACGACAATGCAAATCAAGATCAATTCATGGACTATTTAAGTGCACAGGGAAATGTTGAGTACCCGGTATGTAAATTAAATGGAACAGCCAAAATGCCAATGGGTATGTAATTTAACTAGAACAGCCTTAAATTGATATCGATATTAATATTGACGTCACAGATTCGATTTGTCACGTGATCGTCAAACCTGTACTAAAGGTGTCAGTTCTGCAATCACAATCTGTAAAGTTACTATTAAGGGGGTACTACACCCCTCGATAAATTTGTGTCTATTTTTGCATTTTTTTTTCAAAAAACTAAAAACACAGTGGTAACAAAAGTTATGTATATTATAGGGGCAAGGAATCCAATTCCTACACTGGAATTTCAGTGACTCAAGACAAGCGGTTCGTTATTTATGATAAGAAAAGAGGTACCGCTAGAATGTACCTCATTTCCTATCTTAATTATACTGAACCGCTTGTCTTGAGTCACTGAAATGTCAGTGTAGTAATTGGATTCCTTGCCCCAATAATATACATAATTTTTGTTACCAGTGTGTTATTATTTTTTGAAAAAATGCAAAAATAGTCACAAATTTACCACAGGGGTGTAGTACCCCCTTAATTCCTCTTGTATCTGAGTTATATGACCACATTGGATATTTATATTTTATATTACTTATTGTTGTGCATTTTCTTATTTACTATTGTTTACTGTTATTTTTCATGTATTTAGGTTAATTCATATCAAGATATGACAGCTTACTGTTGCTTCTTCATTGAAATGACAATCTGCTGCCATGTCAAATGATGAATTAACCAATCAAGGGATCACAGAGTTTCAGGCCTCTTCTTGGCCTTCCTGTGATTCCTTCACTCTCACTTGTAATTTGTATATGATTTTGTATGTATCCTATGTTTTTTTGCTATTTGATGAGTGAAAAAATAAATGAATGAATGACAAATTCAATTTTCTACTCACGGTTCTTAACAGCGGATCATGTATGATCCGCTGTTAAGAACTGTTCACCCGCGGAATGAGAAATTTAGCGGGAGTGTAGGTGGATCATCGCATTACTGAAGAAGTCAACCGACCTGGTTGACGAAACTATCAGCGTATGATGCGTAAGCCTCTTCCTCTGTTTGTATGATTATATTAGGCTGGCGGGTAAGCATCATTAATTGATCTCGTACACTGGTGTGTAATGTGTTGTTTGTACTGTTCACCTTGACTGCTCATATCCATAAGTACCAGACTTGAGTCCTGTTTATCAGGGACAGTCTGTGTAGCTCAGTGGTTAGAGCGCTCGCCCGACAAGCGAGAGGTCTGGGGTTCAAGTCCCCGCACAGGCAGGTATGTCCGGAGTTTTTTCTCTGGTATATCTGCCTATGCATGTTATGTTTCCATTTGTAAATTCATGTTTAAATGTGCTAGTGTGCGATGCGTAATTCTTCTTTCCCCTGTATATCAATGATAATCAAAAATATTAACATCAATATGAACAATAATCAAAAATATTAAAATCAATATAAATAATAATCCAAATCTATATCAATAATGATCAAAAATATTAACATCAATATCAATATCAATAATAATCAAAAATATTACACATATCAATAATAATAAAAATTATATAATTAAAAAATAACAATTACAATTAGTGTAGCTCTGACTTCCTCAGTACAAAGTACCTAAGAATGAGACATGAAGTCCGCCCCTTGCCTACTGATGACTCTGAAAAGAGCCGTTCACTGAAGACTGCCCCTTGTCAACAGAGAACAAGCAGATCTCGCCTATCTGCTGATTTTAAAGGTTTGATGGCTCCGAAAAGAGCCGTTCACTGAAGACTGTCCCTTGTCTACAGAAACAAGCAGACCTTGTCTATCTGCTAAATTTAAAGGTTTGGTGGCTCTGAAAAGAGCCGTTCAATGATCAGTGAACGGCTCTTTTCAAAGCCACCAAAACCTGTATATTAGCAGATAGGCGAGATCTCCTTGTTCTCTGTTGACAAGGGGCAGTCTTCAGTGAACGGCTCTTTTCAGAGTCATCAGTAGACAAGGGCGGTCTACATGTCTCATTCTTAGGTACTTTGTCCTGAAGAAGTCAGAGCTACTCCTGACAAAAGCTTGACAGTTCTAAACTTGTCCGACGGCAACCCGCTAAAAACCCACTAATTGTTATGAATTCCCGTCGTAAAAGCCTATCCCACAATCAATATCAATAATAATAAAAAATATTACACATATCAATAATAATAATAAAAAAATATCAATATCAATAATAATCAAAATATTAAAATCAATATCAACAATAATCCAAACTATTATATCAATATCAATAATAATCAAAAATATTAATATATCAATAATGATCAAAAATATTATCATCAATATCAATAATAATCAAAAATGTTAATATCAGTATCAATAATAATCAAAAATATTAACATCAATATCAATAATAATCAGAAATAATACTTTTGATTATTATTGATATTTCTTTTTATATGAACTTCAAAATTGCATCGTGCCGGACAGTCTATTGAAATCGAACTGACGTCAAAAAATGTCAAAAATCGCACAAAAAGGTTACAATCGTGGACCATCGTTTAAAAATCGTAACTCATCGCAGACCACCGTTTCAATGCCGCAGGTACTCGCAAACGATCCGCCATCAACAGTCAATATCCGTCACTCTCCGGACAAAATTCGCAAGTCACTGTCGCACCAATATCGTTACAATTTCGAGATGTGACGTCACTTGCCGTTGTTTTTTCGTCAATGGTCATTGACAACGACTACCAACGAAATTGTGACGACCTCAAAACGACTAGAGACGGCTTCGCACGGTATGGAAACGTCAAAGAAATGAGGGTTGCGGTTTCCAACGAAATTTGAACGGAATCACAACTACTTTTTTGTCGTCACAAAATTTTCAACATGTTGAAAATTTGCCGACGAACGCGACGAATAATGTCGGCCGTCTGCGATCGCTAACGGATTCGTCAGCGACAACTAACGGCAACCCACGATGAGTGACGGTAAATTCAAAATTGCAATTCGCAGCTTAACGTCGCTTGCCGTTCAGCCCTATTCGTCATAGTGTGACCGGGCCTTCGTGGGATCATTTACTGGTATACAAATACATGAATGAGTTTCGTGGGATCATTTACTGGTATACAAATACATCAATGAGTTTCATAAATAAAATTGTCATACTAATCTAGAAAAGAAACATGCTCAGTACATTCTCCTTACGAAGATATAAGTAGGGATGACTATCATAATTTCATGTTGCCCCTTTTGCTACAAAAGATTGTTTTCTGGAAAGAACTCATCAACAGAAGTATTTTGGTGGTCAAATGGTCAAAATCGGTCAAAAACTTTTCGAATTATGAATTTTCAAAGTTTCCCATTCTGACCGGTCATTGGAACGAAATAAATTGACAAAGTCTAAATATAGCAATGTGAGCAAAATTGGTATAAGCATATATTTACCTTTTATATTTCTTTATTTTAATATATATGCAAACATGAAACAAGCATATTGTGAAAGTATCAAAGGGTTTCTTATGAAATGGCACTTTACTAGTCAATAGCATGAAGTATTTCTTCAAACCGAGGCACTGAAATCATGCTTTTAGAAAACATTTGCCAAAAATCATCCATAATGGCCAAAGTGGCACAAAATCAAAAGTCCAGGTGAACTTTTTTTCCACAACAATATACACTACACATATGAAAAATACTAATGTACTACAAGGGATTTTTAACATAGGAATCAAACAATCAAGTACCAACATGCACAGCTTTGTCCTGATATCACTTCTGGGGTTTTAACAAAATGTTTAACCTCTATTGTGATTGGCAGCAGCATAAGGTATCTCTTTGATAGCTGATAATGCCCAGCCATTCAGCAAGTGGCTAATAACTGACCTTGATAGGCTTGAATGAATACTGTCATGTGCTACAAAACCATCACACTCCAGGGCCTGGTCAGTCCATATGCTACAGGGAGCACAGTACTTTAACAATGGAGTGAAAGACTCATTATTGATTAGGCGCGTATTTTAAAAGTACAGCTCCTGTGCGTGTATAGCAGCAAGTCAGTGCAGATGGTATAAATATAAGAAAATGTTTAGGGTTGAGATCAGGTGAATAATACAACAAATGAGCATGAAACTTCACATTTATGTTCAGAAAGGTGTCTATTTAACATGATTCGAAAGGTGTTTGGAAATTCAAAGGGAAGCTGGTGATTTAATTTTTAACTCGAGATCTACTTGTCCGTTTTTTTTCCTTTTTACAGAGGGTATGATAGAGGTAATAACAACAACTCTGCCAAATTACAGCTCAGTAGGTCAAGGTGTTCACCTGATCTTATTCATCTGAATATTTTGTGCCATTCTGAGCAGTGCTGCACTGGGCCACTGGCAATTAAGCGCACTGTGGCGATGGACCAATTTTGACTCACACTTACAAGAAAAAACCAAATAAGTTATGATGCTGTAATTTGCAGGATAGTTACAAAACATAATTGGCATTAACATCTCCAATTTTTACAGAAAAGTTATGAAAAATAAAAGAATGAGCTCAATTTAGAAATGTCTGTGCAAGCAGTGCACAGTTGAGCTCCCTGCATGTCTATGGGAGTGTTCTAATCAACTTGATGGTTCATTGGTCATCCCTATAAGGCGAAAACAAAGAATTGCATAAAAGTAACGTATACCTGGTGCACCCCCCTTGAAATGGTACTATTTGAAATTGAAATGGAACAAAACGGCTGAGATATGTTTGTCATCTTAATTTATTTGTTAATCAAAAGTTTAATGGTCAAAATAACGGCTACTTCATGTAGTTGAGAAAGTACCGCGCAGTTGATGTTTTTCAACAAAATGCACACTTTTCAAGAAATAATTGTATATTTTACAATACTACATGTTTTTTTATGTTCTAAGAACATATCTTACAATGGTTTCTGTAAATATTGTGCATTCATGCGCATTGAAACAGACTGTAGACAAGAATGATTCAGTCAAAACAGATCATGCACAAAAAGTCAATCAGATTTAACATAAATTTAAAAATGAGTCAGTTTAATTTTCCTACTTCTTTTCAATACAGATATAAAAAAAAGGCCCATTCCGTGGTTTACTCATGCGGACGATGGTAAAAATCATCTAAATTCTGATTTTGGTACCTTTGTCACGGGGGGGGGGGGGCACTCATTATAAATGGTCTGTACGCAAGCGTGACCAACAAAACAAGTAAAAAGTGGTGTTTTTTTAGGCAAGGCAAGTTATGGTCGGGTAGTTTTCTGAAACTGAACAACTTGTTTAGGGTACCTTTTCAATGTTTTGGTAAATTACGAGTCCAAAAAGGGTACATTTTTACCATTTTTACTAGCCAAAAACTCATTTTAGGGGGTGTTTCAAACAAATTTGGTCTTGCATATGTGTACACTATCATACTTGAGTGGCCCCCTGGGCTTTGTCATTGTCATAGATGTGCTAACATAACCTACCCATGCTACCAGTGGTTTAGCCGAAAGCTGTGTATTTTAGACAAAATTAGGCATTTTACATGAATTTGTAATCTGACAATATATAAATTAGCTACATGTATTTGAATGAGGCTTCAACTTGGTCAATTCTGCTGTTTTCTTCGTTTTTTGCTCAATTTTGCATTAAAAAAAATCTCAAATGACAATTTCAATGACCAGCTGTTGAATTATCCTTCACTTTTAAGTATTAAATTTATAAACAATTTTAATTTTTTTACACTTTCTCTTGGATCACTGAATGGACTTTAAGGTGAAGTTTAAAGTGCAAGCAAGAACAAGTCCAAAATATTCTAATGTTAAATATCATACTATTCAATGGCTAGTTTTTATTATATCACTCATACATAAGTTCTAGACAGTTCATTGGTTGATTACCATTTATCATTTTTACCATCAGCCTCTCCGTGTGATAGTCTCTACCACCATAGTGCCGGCCGTAGTGCGCCTGCGCCAAGCCGTGCGCTGACTCTTAGACTCGCCGATTTAGTTATGGGGTGGACCCCAAAATGTGAAGTATATCACTGCAAAACATGATGTTACAAGATATATAATATTCGTAAATCACCAAAGCGAATGGTAACATAGGTATGTGGAAAAGAACTGCAATAACAATAACCAACTATGTGCCCAAAGAGTTGTCTTTGGCATGTCGCTTTTTTGAAATATCATCAAAAATATCAAATTTTGGAAAAACGCCCCAAATTTAAAACAAACACGAACATTCCAAAATAAATACATAATAGCACTCGGCGGTCCAGTCACTACCTGCCGCTGTGATTTGGGGTAACTCGTTGCTTCCCTCTCCAGATACCTGTACTTCAAGTTCGCAAATAACTTAAGGGTAACAGGATGATGACAGCAATCCTGATACTGAAAATTTTTTGCAGAAACCAGAGAGAGATGTTTATAGAACATAGAGAACATGTAGAATTGCAAAATGTGTTTTTGTTTCTTGAAAAGTGGGCATTTTGATTAAAAACATCAACTGGGCGGTACTTTTTCATCTACATGAAGTAACCGTTATTTTGTTTGTTAAAATATCTCAGCAGTGTCATTCAATTTCAACTTCAAATAGTACCATTTTAAGGGGATGCACCAAATATACGTTACTTTTATGCAATTCTTTGTTTTCGCCTTAAAGGAGGATTTCGTGATCCTAGCATCCTCTTTTTATGACATTTTTCAGTAAATATCCACGAAAAAAGCCTATTCCCAAAATTTCAGTTGATTCCGATTTTGCGTTTGCGAGTTATGCATGATTATGTGTATTACACTGCTCCATAGACAATGCGTTGTAATTTCGTTCTGGTGCACCAGAACGAAATTCAAATTTCACGATATCTTTGCAAAACGAATTAATCTGCAAGAAATATTTTGTACATAAACATTATGTAGCCAGAGGTTTCCAGTGATATAAAAATCTCAACTTTTTTTGAGAAAAGTGGGGGATGAGGCTGTGGATCACGAAATGCCCCTTTAATATCTTCGTAAGGAGCAACTTTTTGGGAGGTTGCAATGTTGAGTAAACACCTCAAGCTATATACTGGCAAAGTATAACTTCCTCCCTAAGTGTGGACCACGGAACTTAAGAATTAGAGGCAATGCCCTATACAATATTACTCTCTTTGTATTTTATAAATAAATACTATCTTGAGTAGATAGCGGAAAAACCAACAAACAAAAACAAAACAAAAACATTAAAAACAAACTTTCCTAACAGACGTTTTCTAAATTTGTGAAATATTTTCTGTTGTTTTATTAGACCCGCAATGCTATCTTCAGGAGATAGCCATTTGCGCGTTCGGAGAAAATGATGCAAGCCGTAAGTGGACTATGCTCGCACGTGTTCACAGAAGATAATGCATGTCCCAACGGGCCTATAATGAATGATTGGCAAATCGCACCGTAAATGCTATCTTGAGTAGATAACAAACAAACAAACAAACAAAGAAACAAAGAAACAAACATGAACTATAAAAACAAAATAAACCAAATGACCTTTCTGACTCGTCTCATGCTAAATCTATGATTTCTTTTATCGCACCGTCAATGCTATCCTGAGTACAAATAAACAAGCAAACAAACAAACAAACAAGCAAACAAACATGAAATATAAAAAAAATATACCAAATGTTTTCTGACTCGTCGCATGCTAAATCTATGTTTCATTTGTATAAGTTATTTCATAAGGTTTCAAATGCTATCATCAGTTTAATATATTTAACCTTTCTTACTCTCTTTGTATTTTAAATACTATCGTGAGTAGATAGCGGAACAAAAAACATCAAAAACAAACTTTCCCAACAGACGTTTTCTAAATTTGTGAAATATTTTCTGTTGTTTTATTAGACCCGCAAAAGCGCAATGCTATCTTCAGAAGATAGCCGTTTGCGCGTTCGGAGAAAATGGTTTTTTTATGGTATATAGTATAGATCAACCTTTTGCAGGCTTATTGCCTTTTGTTGGACCCTTCCATCTTATTGTACTTTGTCATTTTCTATTTTGTATGTTTTAATGATGGAAATAAAATAACTGAACTGTGAACTAACTATTCTTGTGGTTTATAAAAGAATCCGTTTTTGTAAAGAAAGGGAGATGTAACATTTATCTAAACGACTGGTATGCAAGACCAACAACGAGCAGTTAGCCCTAATTATGCGGTATGAATTACACAAGGTCGACACTATTCAGGGAACACTCACGCCTCTAAACATGCTAGATAAAAAAAATGCCCGACAGTGCGTGTAATTTCGTGTGAATTCTTGTTTTCATTGCAAAGTGAGAACGGGGGAAGTGAGAACATGAAGAATTTATGAGAATACAATTAATGTACGTTTATAGCATGGTTGCCTGGGTATATACATTATGTTGATACTGTAGAGAAGTTTTTTTTATTCCACTGATGATGATGCGCTACGGAGAAACATTTTGATTGGAATCTTTCGAAGATATACGTAAGTATTTTATTTTGAAAGCATAATATTTAATCACGTGAATTTTAAGACGTTAACTGTGCCTGAATTATAGTAACCATGGTAACTGGATATGGTAGAGACTGACCTTGGATTTTGAATTGCCAAGCGTGAAGTGACGTACGTACGTTCTGTACATCTACTAGTAGAACATTACAAGCCACTTAGCTATGCAAGTGTCAGTGTCAATTCCTTTGCTTCACCATGGGCTCAATTGGCTCTTTCACTTGCAGCTGCAGAGGCCTCTGGATATTCCCTTCTCAGTTGATTTTTAGTTTACTGTTTCCCTCGCCCGCATCCAAATTTGAGAATTGCAAAATATTTAATTATTTTATTTTTATTTGACATTTTAAATGACATTTTAATTATATTAATTTGCTTCTTTCTTAATTTGATTATCTCAACTACGGAATTCCATGAGCGCCATTTATATAGTTTTCAGGAAAATATTTTTCACACAAAAAATATGTTTATCCCGATGTTTATGCCCTATCCCAGGGGAAAAAAGGGAAAAAATTGCCAGTAGAAAATATTTTATCTCAGAAAAAATACTTTCCAGAAAAAAATATGTATACCAGAAAAAATGTTTTTTTTTTTACCAAAAGTATACAGTATCTCTGAAAAAAAATTTATCACAGAAAAAAAAAAAATCAATTGTTTTGGTTTTCGATGCAGTGAGAGCTTTGGAATTTTATGCGTGATATTACAGTTACACATATAGCCGATCACCTTTGTATAAACGTGAACAAGGCTAACGCCCCGGGGCCTGGTGTTATGAATGACTTTCGTAGTATGGTATTTACGCCAGTTAAAAAAATCAGGTCAAATATTATAACTATTCTGACAGTGGAGGATAAAATGGCGACGGTGCATGGGCTATATGTGCATTGGCGAGTATTAGGGTGAGCTGTATGCAGAGTTTTAGTGGTAGATATTGTTGTGAGAGCTACAATCCCGTACATAAATAAGCATCTCCAAAAAAGTATTACAAATCTGTAAAATGCGTTGGAAGCAGCATGATTTCTGCGCATTTTGACACCTCATTTGATACGATCAGGGATACGATAGCCCAGAAAACAATAAAACACCGGTCAATTTAATGTAGTGAGGTCCAGATTTGAAAGTTGCACTTACATGCAAATTTTTACAATACAAAAACACTCAGATATCATGAGGCTGCGTTCACATAGAAGTATACTATTCGGGTATACGGTGCACGTTTTGCAGGTGCACGCGTATAGCTTAAATCGAGCAAGGCAATTTCATAGTACCGGGTCACATAAGGCTACGATCGCATAGAAGTATACTATTCGGGTATACGATGCACGTTTTGCCGGTGCACGCGTATAGCTGAAATCGAGCAAGGTAATTTCATAGTACCGGGTCACATAAGAGCTATTCGAAAAGGCCGTATACCTGCATATACGTCTAGCGCTTTTCTATTCACAGATTATCCATTGTATTTCTTTTGTTTAAGGTTCGCTGCCCACACCATTACCTAGAGTAATGGAGGTGACTAGCTGCCCAGAGACCATTATCAACACAATAGCTCAAGATAACGGTGTCGGGCTGCGAACTAAACAAAAGGAATACCATGGACATTCTAGAAACACCATGGAAAGGATCACAACATACATGTAGAATCTGAGTTCGTTACTAGTCTCAGGTAGACTCATTACAAGTCAAGAGGCTGGGAGTGCAAAGCCTTACTGTGACCTACCCATAATGGGGAGCACCATTGGACACACGTTACTAGGTGTTTCAAAAATCTGGTTACTCACATTTTTCTAAAATATAAATTTCATGGTGTTGAAACCCTAGAACAAACGTTGACAACTCTTTGCATTATTCACTAATCATTTGAATAACAACGGTCACGGGGTGAATACACTCCAGCGGATTAATAACCTACCAAACCACTTCAAATACACATGTAAATTGAGATCAATAACTATTATTGATTTGATAATGCTGGCGTCTGAGGTGTTAGTGTTTTTAATTCAAGAAAGTACAGTTTGGCATTAAACTTATTTTTAAACAATTATATTGTACATATTTTGATGCAAACAATTTAATTTTGCTCGCCGTATATGTAAGATAAACGGTTCAAAACAGACCATTACCAGAAATAATGGGTGTGTTGTTCATGACTGGCTCAATGTTAGTTGGTTTGAGGTATCGACCCCTATCGGGGTCTCAACCTCAAACCAACTAACATCTCACCAGTCATGAACAACACGCCCATTATTTCTGATAATGGTCTGTTTCTCACCCTTTATCTACTACGTATAGTATAGTATAGTGGGAATCGTGCGTGTTCGATTTTAGTGCAGCGTATACCGTCCTAATTTTAAAAACCTAAACCATATGTGGGTAAATTCTATTTTTAATAGATACACTATCTAATTCTGCACATTTGATAAGACGAAGAAAACGGGTAAACTGACATACTCGCTATTCGCTATACGAAATACGCTCATTCGATCAGGCTGAGTTCACATAGTATACTCCTATATTATGAACTCAGCCTGATCGAATGAGCGTATTTCGTATAGCGAATACCGTATACCGTATACTTCTATTATGTGAACTCAGCCTTACACAGATTTCTTTCCATTACACTGAATGCAAAATCAATAGAATTTACTGCAACCTTCAAATCTTGGGCTACATTGATTTAAATGTACGCTGTGATGTCAATATCTATAGTCAATTGCTAAAAATGAGGTGTCAAAATATGCAGAAATAAATTCTGCTTCCAACGCATTTTACAGATTTGTAATATAATCACCCGTTTTTGAATAATGGTCATTATTTAAGGGGGGCTAGTTACCTTTTTTGAGATGTTTAGTTCGAACACTTGTGTCAACGTAGAACTGTTTGAAACCGTATTTCTGTTATACTTGACATATTAAAATTTCGCTTTCTTTGGTGTGAAGTCTGAACCATTTCCTATTGCTTCAACCCTCCCCTGCTGCCTGCTCCACCAATCAATGTTGGATGTTTCTAGAGGTACATGACCAAAAAAACCAACTAACAGCATTATCTATTAGCACTATTCTGACAGTGGAGGATGGCTAAAATGGCGAGTTGTGTGCATGGGCTATATGTGCATTGGCCAGTTTTAGGGTGGGCTGATGCAGAGTTTTAGTGGTAGATATTGTTGTGAGAGCTACAATCCCGTACATAAATTGTTTCAACACTTGAGTCAAAGTAGGACTGTTTGAAACCGTATTTCTGTTATAGGGCCTACTTGACATATTAAAATTTCGCTTTCTTTGGTGTGAAGTTTGAACCATTTCCTACTACTACAACCCTCCCCTGCCCCACCAATCAATGTTGGATGTTTCTAGGGGTACATGACCAAAAAAGACCCAAAAAAACAAAAACAAAAACTAACAACATTGATCGGGGAAATGGGGTGGGGGGGAGGGGCATATTTGAAGTACCCCTGTGCATGTTAAAGTATTCGAACAAATGACCGGGATTGTATTTGCGATGTCAAAAATATAACATCTAAAATTGGTTTTTGGCTCATATCTTTAAAACGGAAACAGGTATTACAATCCAATTTGGCACACTTTTTTACAATGATATGTGTCATTTTTTTTAATTGGACAGCATGATATTCACAAAATTAAGGGTGTAGCACACCATGTAAACCTATGTGAAAACTGTTCTATTTTCAAGAGGAGTGTTTTGCCTGCCAATTTAAAATGATTTAATTGGAGGGCACGGTGGCTCAGTGGTTACGGCCTTGGACTCATAATCTGAGAGCTTGCTCGACGTGCGTGGGCTCGATTCCCCGTCCCACCACCGTGTTGCGCCCTTGGGCAGGGCGCTTTGCCTCGCTTGCCTCACCCCGCCCAGGTGCAATGGGAAGCTGTTAGGGGTAGTCACAGTCGTTGTACTGATGGACCCTGCGCCACTTGTACGCTGCAAACGTGGTTCCGACATATTCTAATGACGGCGGAATAAATGTAAAGCGCTTTGAGGCTGTTTACAGCATAAAGCGCTATATAAGTATCTACATTTATTTTCATTTTAAAAAAAATAGAATGCGATGCTTTTTTCAGATATTATTCCTGATAGTAAGAAGTTTATATACACAATAATATTTTCTATGGGGGATCTTTATCCTAAGTATTTTAGGGATCGGTCAATAATATTGAGTATTATAGGTTTTCTGAATGTAAATTAGGTACTTTATTATGATAAAAGACCACATTTTGATATTAAGTGTATACAAGGAAATCATTTTCATTACAAATATATCTCAATTGTGTATAATTTAATAAATATTCGATATTAAATACCAAACTTTGATCACCAATTTTGAGCCACTGGAAGTGAATTATTGCAGAGGCAAGATTTATCTGCAGTAGATAGCAAACCACTACACAACCTTTACGTTTGTGGTTCGTGAGCAGTCAAGTGCAATCATAAACAGAAAGCCAGAGATTCGCAGAAGGAGGCGACACCCCGAGCAATGTGTTTTGGGTAATTTATCCTCAATTAAAATATTAAAGTGAAAAACAAAACAATCAACTTGAATGATATTATTTATTTATTTATTTATTTATTTATTTATTTATTTATTATATTTATTTTTTTATTTTTTTATTATATTTATTTACGAGGGTCATTTAAAAGTTCTACCTCCATCATCACATCTATGTTATCTTACGTGCCAGGATATAAATAGTTCGAACATTTGTGTAGGACTGTTTGAAACCGTATTTCTGTTATACATGACATATAAAATGTTGCTTTCTTTGGTCATGTTGGTGTGAAGTCTGAACCATTTCCAACTACTACAACCCTCCCCCTGCCCCACCAATCAATGTTGGATGTTTCTAGGGGTACATGACCAAAAAAAAAAAAAAAACTAACAACATTGATCGGGGAGGGGGAACGGGGGGCATATCTGAAGTACCCATGTTAAAGGTTCGAACAATTATGACCAGGATTGTAGTTACAATACCGTAGGCCTATGCAATAAACATTTTCTATTTGAATGTTTTCGTAATGTTGCCAAATATTATTTTATAGCAGAGGATGATTTAAGGAAGCCCCATCATGCACTGCAAACGTGTTATCACTAGAGTTTCAACTGCCACTTTACTTTTCAAATCCCATTGAATTCTGTGCAAAAGATGTTGTTTAAGAATTGTGCGTGTGTCATTATTACTCGGTCGATTTCAGAACATAAGTGATGTATGCATAAAGGATAATTCACACCTTCGGTAGGTAACATAAAATGTGAAATCGACTGGCATTTTGAATGCGTTTTTATTGTAAATATATCAGTCCAAATTCAAATTTAACCATGCCCGTCAATGCAATGTGCGAGCAGTGGAGTCATGTTCACTCACACAGCTGTGCTAACCGCAAGTCAACACAGTGGCGTGGTGGGAAGTGCTTAAATCACCCTCTGATTTTATAGTAAAATATCACTGGATTTTTAAATAATATTTTGGTACAAACATTTCATGTTAAAACATTGCAGTGGCGCAACTAGACATTTTCATGGGGGGGGCAGGCATCGTTCATGCTGTTTGGGTTTGTAAGCGCGTCAAAACCCTTGTCGCACTTGGCGACACGGGGAGGGGGGTCTGAGGAGTCTTGGAATCTGCTTGGAATGTGTCCCTAGAACAGTGGCGTAGATTTCTTTTTGACATGAGGGGATGGGGTTGGATAGTGAATCCAGCACCCGCGAAAAAGATTGGCATATTAAAGCTAAACTGGTGATATATGGTACAAAAATGGAATAAATACGCGGGAGAAAACAGTTTGGGATTTTGGTAAACCCTGTTCTAGAGCAAAATTCCCACGGGACCGTTCACACCGAGGTTTTGCTTATGTCTTTCAGTCTTTCAATCCATTACACTGCGTCTATGTTTGCTGAGCATGGTTTCTGTATTTGGCTGCTTTGGCAAATATTTGTCAAGATAATTTATCAAGGGTGAGCCGTAATTTGCCCCTAAGCTTGTACTGAATATAATTTTTTATATGCCTACATTGTGAACAAAATTAATGAGAATAATAATCTCAAATCTCATTGTTACAACATTAGATTAAAATTAGCCAGCATCCTACTAAATATGTTGTGTGTAGGTGTGGGGGTGTATTTGTCCCTCAAATGGCTATGTCGATAATGTCAGACACCACTGACCCTGAATTAAATTAAAGAAAATTATGTTTTTCCTATAAAATTGCCAAATGACAGACTTGAAAGTTAATATTCCTGGCAATCACAGCTTTCAATTTTCCCATTTATTGATTTACCGCCAATCAACATCACTGAATATAAAGAAGCAAGCTCGATCAGGGATTTTGTCAAGTGGACTAACAGAAAATCCATATTCATTTGTGATGAGTTATTTGAGCGTACACTCACAATGTAAGGTCAATTTATAAAATAAGTTGTGTTTGCAGCGAAGTTAATTCACGCCTCAGTACACACCCCTACAACATTTCCCTAATAAGATACACTCCCACCCCCACACACACATGTTTTCTTCTGGGATATTAAATTTTGTTTTCTGGGAATAATATTTTTTCTGGGGAAAAATTTTCTGTGATAATTTCTGGTTTTTTTTTACTGCAACAAATACAGTACTGAGAAAAACTGAGAAAAAAAGCCTTTGTAATATTTATTTCTGAGATAAATACAAAAATAGGGAAAATATTTGGGATTAATTTGTTTTGGCATTTTTGGGATTAATATTTTTTCTGGGATTTTTTTTCTTGGAAAAATAATGGCCCTCATGGAACACCGTAGAGGCCAGTGGCAGCTTTGACCAGTAACGCGTTTGTTCTTATGTTTGTTTGCAGTTACTTTATAGAGCATGCACGCTATTTTGATCTATTTCATGGGATTTTAACGCAGCAGACGAAGTGGAAATTTTGAACTTTTGACACCCCCTCAATCAGAACAAACGAAACAAGAAATACAATGAAAATATTTCTACTGCATTACTCTCGAAGTTCTTTTACAATGATGCTTATACACGCATATGCAGAAATCAAATATAATAATGAACGGCACGTTGCGGATGATGCCCCATTTAACAGTTTCAATTTATATTATGCCTTATTTTGTATGAAATACACGGCTTTCGGCTGAACCACTAGCAGCCTATTAGCACATAATAACAATGACAAAGGTGCCAAATTGTGATGATTTTTACGATCGTTTGGATGAGCAAATTACTGATATGAAAGTCATAATGTACGATCTTATAATAGGAAATCAAACCTGACTTTATGACATATTTTTAATGTTTACGTAAGTCTCAACTTGTACCAAAATCGGCCAAATTCGTCTGTTTTTGTCAGCTAAATAGCAGTTTCAACACAAAGTCATAATTATCCCATAGATCTCCATTTTTTAAACAGCGAAAATAACCATTTTTTTCACTTTACCAACAGTTATTTCTAATATTAAAATTAAAATTTGACGAACATTGTACATTACGAGGAATACGAGGAATGCCCTTCTGATATCAAATAATTTTGTTGCTTTTTTGAAATTCGTGCAGATATAACACAAATTTCATGGCAAATTATTAAAATTTTATATTTTTTAAATATTTTTGACATTTGAAATTAACTTAAATTAAAAAAAATTATATCGCGAATTTAAAAACAAAAACAAAAAAAAAAAAAAAACAAAAACAAACAAACAACTATTTGATATCAAAGGACATTCCTCGTATTCAGAATGAATTTGACGTGTCTGATGTGCTCTCATGTCCCTAGACTTATTCGTAGTCCACTTGCCCATTATGCATAGGCCTACTCTTAAAACTCTGTTTTAATTAATGTGTGCACAATTGATAGATTTTCACGTCTGATCTGATCTTTTTAGTCACCGTACTCCTTCTGTTTGTTGGCTTCCAAGTGATTTTTAATTCGGGCTCCCGCGAATAATAACCATGATAACTTGAACTGGTTGATTCTAAAATCAGAATTATTATAATTTATGTTGCATTCAATAATATAAGCCTTATACTGTTACTGTCACTGTCACTAATATAATTATATGAACTTTTTCATAACCATTTTACTAGTATTTTTTATGTAATAAATATCAGTATAATTTTGAGTTCAACTGAATGCGTCCATCATGATCAATAACATATTTTTATTTATCAAAAATCGACTATGGCATAGTTTAAGTGGGATGGTATAGGAACCAATGAACCATATAATTTGTTTTTTCAGTTTTAGTCATTTAATTGAAAACTGCAGTGTACATCTTAATATTAATTAATACTAAACTTAGGTAAAAGACAGGAAAGCCAAAAAAAGACAGATGATATTTTGGATATAAAGTACCAAATTAAAATGTTAGCTTGGTCGTGCTAATCATAAGACAGACGTGTAGAGTTGCTTGAAGCGCGATTGTTTGCTGTCGGAAAATCAATAATATGTTAAGCAATGTCTGGTAAAAATATATTTAATATGCGTTAGAAGTCAACATTACTTGCAATATAATTGGAATAGATTAAATAACGAAGACACGATGTATCAAAAGTCTGTACATTAAGGGGACTCGATCTTTTGTGCGAAATTATAGAGGGCCAGGGGATTCACTCTATTATTTAAAAAAATATTTGAAGAAGTTAAAGAGCCCTAAGAATAAAAAACTGTAGTGTAATTCACGCCAGACACAATTTCTTTATATGACAAAAATTAATTTTTGTAATCGATCAAAAAACAAACGTTTTATATCAATTTTAAATTTAGCCTGAATCGGTAAATATGGTACCTCTCGCCCTTTTTTAGTTCAAGGCTGTTTTTACCATTATGCAGCAAACCATTGTTGAAGCTATTTCACATACATGTACAAAACATTCTAGAGAAAGAATGAGGCAATATACTGTTGAAATATCTTTTGTTGATTTTGTATGATAATGTCATGAAGTCGTAAATTTTAAGGTCAAATTCCTAAAACCAAAACAAAACATTGCGACGCAGATATTTCCCGACTTACGCAATTTCATCATCACATCAGTGTCTTTATTATTTGTTTGAAACCTTTCCCAAACGTTCGTGCTATTTATGCATAAAACGGCTAATCTATCTTTACAAAACACGTCTTTTTAGTAAACAAAAGGCTAAAGATGGCATTATGAGATTTATCATTTATCATTACACTCCTCCACTCAACTGCCACCGTGGCTGAGCGGTAAAGCGCTAGACGCGTAATCAAAGGAACTTCCGAATCGCTGGTGCGAATCCCAACGAAGCCTGTGAAAACTTTTTTTTTCTTCAAAATTCATGATCGCATTCCGAAATGAGTCACTTGCCGGTAAATCATGTATCGTATCCTTAAAGTAACATTACAGTAAATTTTGAAAACAAAGTACAAAATCTGGTTCAAGTATGCACTAGAAATATACACCAAAAACAAATGATATTAATGAGACAATAATTATTAAAGGAATGATTCAGGGTTGTTAAGTTTGGCGGTCAGACCTGTTTTGTCCACAAAGGTCAAAACCTAGACTTCTCCGTAGTCCATTTGCCCATTGTGCATACTCTGGCTATTGCATTTAAGCTTAAATAAATAAAATAAATAAATGTAGATATTTATATAGCGCTTTATGCCGTAAACAGCCTCAAAGCGCTTTACCTTTATACCGCCGTCATTAGAATATGTCGGAACCACGTTTGCAGCCTACAAGTGGCGCAGGGTCCATCAGTACAACGACTGTGACTACCCCTAACAGCTTCCCATTACACCTGGGTGAGGTGAGGCAAGCGAGGCAAAGCGCCTTACCCAAGGGCACAACACGGTGGTGGGATGGGGAATCGAACCCACGCACTTAAAACTCTGATTTAATTAATTTGTGCACAATTGATAGATTTTCACATCTGATCTTCAGTTCAGTCACCGTACTCCCTCTGTTTGTTAGCTTCCCAAGTGGACTACTGACTTTGACTTGCGGTTAACATTTTTTAACACGGGACTCTATGGAGAGTTAGGCCAATTTCTGGCCTAACTAAAATTGGTCATGATGTAATGCATCTTTAAATGAATCTGGCTTGTGATTGGTCGCCCAGATCTCGTTATTGTTTAAATCCACCGGGCACGTGCCATTACCATTAAAACTATACATGGTACACAACTATCTATGGAATGCGGCGCTTTTGTGCTGGCGCGAAAGTTAGTGGATGAATGTGCGCATCTAGCGCGTATTGTACCACCATCCTTAGTGCTTGTGGTTAGATTTGATTGATAAACAAGTATGATTGACAGTGTGTTTTAGAGAACGAAGTCCCGAGGCAAAGTTCTGCTTAAAAGTCAAAGTACATAGTCGAATTTTTTAATCGGGCCTTCGCGAATAAACTGGTAGATTCCGAAATCAGAATTGTTCAGTTTTAAAGTCAGCCATTATTCAAGATATGTTGCATTCAATAACATAAGTATACTTACTTTTACTGTCACTAATTATATAAACTCTTTATGACCATTTTACTATTAATTATAATACACATCAGTATAATTTTGAGCTCCAACAGGATGCGTTCATCATGATTAATAATAACATATTTTTATTTAAATCAAAATTCGACTATGGCATAGTCTAGTCAAAACCTGGTTTAAACCGGTCAAAACTGATCAATATTAAGAAGTACGATTCATACATGCATTAAGGTTAGCAACTATTTTAAACTGTTGCGATTTAGTAGTTCACAGCATCTAGCGAATGGTGAGCTTTAGCTTTGGCAAAAATTGCATTGATCATTTCATAGCGAGTGTGTAGAAGAATTCAAACATCACAGATATACTTTTGTAGGTCCTATCATTCTTGAGTTGTAAAGGGGGCTGAAACAACTACACTTTTGTAAAACCTACATAACTCATTAACAACAATAAATCAAACAAGTTTTCAAAGTATTCGATTTGTAGTTAATGAACTTTTGCAAAACATCAAAGTGTTATTTGTCAATAATATACTGATTTAGATTTTTTTGGCTGTTTCGAAGTACATACAGTTTGTTCGCATATTATGTAAATGTATGGCGATTTCTGTGGGATCAAGATTCTTCATTTTGCAGTTTTTGTTGTCACTGTTACCATAAATTACGGATCATGTCACACCACCCAACGCCATACATAAATTCGCTTTGCCCAATTTCCCTTAAATGAAATTTTCAAAAAAGGAAACTTGGCAGAGTAGGGCCTCGAACCCATACCGCACATTGCCACTATTAGACTAACCCATCCCTGTAGTACCTACATACCAACGCGCTAGACGACTCGGCCATCGATTGTAAGTAGCCAAACTTGAAATTTGAAGATATATAGGCTACATAACTTCAACATACCGGGTATAGAATTAATAATGTTGTTATGACAAGCAAAGACATAAAACATACCATATACCTGCTTAAAACATTAATGTGCATTAGTAATGGCTAGTATATCATGTATATTGACAATAATTGTGTGTTTCTGCTGCTGTATACAGAAAATACGAGGTACATCTTTTATACTTCTTCTTCTTCTTCTTCTTCTACTTCTACTTCTACTTCTACTTCTACTTCTACTTCTACTTCTACTTCTACTTCTTCTTCTTCTTCTTCTTCTTCTTCTTCTTCTTCTTCTTCTTCTTCTTCTTATTCTTCTTCTTCTTCTTCTTCTTCTTCTTCATCTTCTTCTTCTACTTCTTCTTCTTCTTCTTCTTCTTCTTCTTCTTCTTCTTCTTCTTCTTCTTCTTCTTCTTCTTCTTCTTCTTTTTTATTATTATTATTATTATTATTATCATCATCATCATCATCATTATATTATTGTTTTTTTTAATATATATATAGTTGCGGTAAGGTGATTGGCGTATGAAAATGGTCAACAAGCCACTGATAGCTGCTGCTCTAGGTGTGTATGTTATTTGTATGATCATCGTGTTGAGCTTCTGGATGACGAATAGCTACACGTACAAAGGACACACTAATCAGGTACGAAAAAAAAGAAGAAAAAAAGAAACATAAAAATACATTGTATTATACGCAGTGAGCACTATTTCAGCTGTTTTTAGCTCTGATTTAAGACATTATTTGTTGAAATTTGTTGAGAATTAAAGAAAGATCTAAAACTTAATGAAGAAACGAAATCAAAAGTTCCACTTTTGAGTTCTAATCAATGAAAGCACGACGCTAGTTTTAAAAGGTGGGACACGTAAAATCAAAAATTTGACACATTAATGTATGTAGTTTTAACCTAAAAAAATCTGGAAAAATTATGCAAATTGTATAAAAAGCGTGCAATTACAACAAGACAAGATTATTTTCTTTGTTTACAAACCCGTTGCATGATGTTTTTCACGCATTTCATTTGTTCACCAAAAGTCGACATTTGAAAAAATGCAGCTCCTAAAGTATACCCCTATAGAACTGAAAGTTGGCATTTATGTTCTTTAGACCATTATCTAGTGCAATAACCTAATTTGAAATGTTTCTTGGATATTGATAAAATCAGATGCCTAAATATGCCAAAATTTGAACACTCAAGATGTCATTTTATCCCAAAATCATAGGTGCTACACCTCCTACCCACTCTGATATTGCTGGAAATAGGCTCTTGCACTACATCTTTGCAAGAGCTTTATTTTGACACCTCAAGTGTTTCAATAGGACATTGTTTAGTGGAGCTACTTTTTTTTAACGGCTAATATTTGGTAATTAAATATGCAAATTAACTAATTAATATGCATACAATTTGAATTGAACCTGTTTTTCTACATTTAATTCCATACTTGTTACAATGAATCATGTAAAGAGTTTCTATGATCTTTCCACACAAAAAAGTGTCAATTACACGCGCCAGTTCTCTTGTTCGCGAACGCGTTCTGTACAAATCAATAACGCATGCAATGGAGAAAACTGCAACTTTTAAATGGGCATATTTCTTGGGTTTTTGGATCGTCGTGTTTTTATTTTTTTAAACAATTTCAACAAATGAGGTCTTAAATTCGAGCTAAAAGATGCAGCTATTGGCTGCTGGTTCCATTATGATTGTCTTTGTTTAGGATATACAGGGGTGAACATAACTGGTATCTTAATTTTTTGGCTTACTGTATTTTACCTATTTATTCATTTTCAATGAAAACTAGGTTAGTGTTGATGGTTGGTTCCGAATTAAATTCTACGCTGTCAGCAATACCCATTACACGGGGACTACCTTCAGAGCTGATAATGTCTCGGTGAGTTTACGATTTTTTTATTAAAAATTACCACATCTAAAAGCACGTGCTTCGATGCTAGTACAGAATACATGTAGTACCAATAAGAAACGCAAATTTGTTGGTTAAATAAAATTTGTTGTTTTGAATAAAAGAGAGGCCTGTATACCTATTCTCCATGGAAGTAGTGATGCAACAGGATTAATTAACATAACGACGAGTTAACACTATTTTTGAATGTATTGCCCTACACTACTTAACATATTAATCATACCGCTCTTTTCACAAACAATATTTTTACAGATGCGAATGAAACATACATGGACCAGCATGATGTGAAATTGTTGTAGAATAACGGTCCAGGTTTAGAGTACATTGAAGAGAAACAACGTTACGTCTAATACTGGGCAATAAAGTGAAGGTGATGGAATCGAACCTGCTTTCTCTTACAGGCGTCAGTGCCCATCTCTCTTTCGTGTGTGGGGGTGTGTGTGTGTTGGGGGGGGGGAGGGGTGGGATAGGGGGGATAGCCCAGCATCTAAGCATGCCGGTACCCATTTATGAACCTTGGCAATACATTTAAAAATAGTGAAAACCTATTTCATGTAGGCGTCCGAATCTTCATTATTGTACAGGTTGCAGTATGTAATTTTAATGCACATCTATGAGTCATGGCTTTTTTGATGGAAATTATTACGAACTAAGGTCATCTGTATATGTATAAATTTGACCATTTCTTTAATACTCCATTACTCAAAGTCGTTATATCAGAGCATCGAATCGAACCAATATAGTCTAATATACTGGGTTTAAACCATGAGATGCTTGTTTTCAGCTGTTCGTTAAAGCCATGTGTAATTTTTTCATAGCGACGCCCTCAATTTTACTCGAATTTCTACTTTTTGCATAATTTAAATGCCCAGTGGTGTACTAAAATACCACGTAAAAGACTAAGCCGAAGTGCTTTAATAACAGTAAAATTTAACTTTTTATATTAAAACCGGGTCGATCCGCTTTATTCAGAGTTCATAGATCGACTGCTTGCTAACATCTCCCGTGGATGTCTGCCTATGTGTACACACGTGCAAATCACACATTATTGCTTTAATTATTTGTGAATGGTTAGCCGTGGCTATCCGAACACAACAGCACATCCAGCCCTGTTACCCTCCCGATTTTCCTGCGACATGAAATCACGTGGCGGGGAGGAACTTTTGTAGAACCACCCTCTAAACATGCTAAATTTCCGAAACTAAATGTCCCATCGGTATACCCAGGCAAATAAGTGCAGATATCTCAGAGCCGGAGAATGCCCCTACCTTTAATTAAACAACCTGTTTAAAATTCATAAACAATATTTTAAGCAACTGGCAGTTCACCCGTTAGTCAGTGCTGTTTAAAGTTTTAACCCTCTGAGCACTACCTGCCGAATTACATAATATATTCATTTTAATCACCAATCAGAATGGAGCTTTGCAAATAATTCACCCCAATTGTTTTGCGTGGTGAAATTATTTTAACAAAGTTGCTGATTGGTCCAATTGATAATGAAAACTCCGTTTTAACCAATAGGCCGGTAGTTCTCAGGGGATTAAAGAGCGTTTTAACAGTGCAGTCAATTACAACATGCAACATAAACTAATGTAAATTATTTTTTTATTTGATTTATAAAAGGCTTTTGATTCAGATGAAACTTGTACCGTTCCACGATTTGACGACTCCGTGCCTCCATCTTACGTAACCTGCAAGCGTACTAAACCTATCAAAGGTTCCTGTGAAACTGCCAACAAAATCTTTCATTCTGAACCAGCTCCAACTTGCAATCATCAAAAATCTTACGATATCTGCCGAATACAAGTGAGTTTATATCTTTTTTTAAAACAACGTGCAATGGGAACACTCTATTGTTTGCTTATAAATACAAAAATATAATGTATTTTAAAAATAAATAAATTTAAATTATCTCCAAGCTACTAACATAACAGTCCTGTACAATGATTTTATAACATCACATGGGCGCAGCCATTTGCAGTCGGCGCCAGGATGTCTGGCATGTGGCTTGAAGCTCTGCGGGTGGTCTTCCTGTAGTTTTCAATGGCAAGATAGGAACTGCGGCCATTTTTCTGCTTAGAAAATTGTATTTTGTGCTAATTTAAAACAATATTACAGAAAATTCTCTCGCTAACTTTTTTAATCTGTCGACAAAGATTTTACAAATAATGTTTTGTGCATTGTATGAGAAATTTAGAATCACCCAATGCTTAGAATTTTTGCCGTAAGCGGTTTATCAAAAAGTCATGATTCATTTTTAAAATTCTCCTATTCATTTGTGTGTGCAGCTGAAAATCATCCAGCCATCTGACAATGGGTGGTCTGCTAATGGCTGCCTCCATGAGCTCTACTCGATAATATATTATCGACTATATAAAATCATTGTACAGGACTGACTAATAAATGTGAATGTGTATATTTATTGGCGAAACTCTTGAAGATGAATTTCAATAGTAACTATTTCCTTTGTGGTTTTAAGGCGTTTTAGTCTTTAGGTTTCAATGAAATACTCGTATCATTTCCTAATACATGTAGTATAGCAAAATATGTTTGCTAGTAAATAGTGCGCGTTCATCATGGTCATGGTATAATGTAAAGCCATGATTTCTCCGTGTTATAAAATTTAAAATCCGTGTTACAAATTGGACGATTTCCGTGATTTTCCGTTTTCCACAATAAAGCACTGAAAAGTTTTAAAAAAAAGTATGTTTTAAAAGTGTATTTTGTCTTATCTTTTACTGTGGTATGGCCAGAATCTTGCATCAAAGGTCTAGAATTAATGCTAGAATGGATTGTTTAATGGTTGATTACTGCAAATCACCTTTCTTTGTTTTATTTTGCAAATCAACACAAAAGGTAGACATTTTGCACAGTTTTTCACTATTTTGTGGCATTATCAAATTTCCGTGAGCAAACCTCGAGTTCCGTGAATTTGTCCGTTTTCACGGAGAAATCATGGCTTTAGAATGATGGTAAGTATTTGCCCTATCAAGAATTGGCGTATTCGTTATAAATAAATAATTAGCGTTTTCATTTTACCAGGTATTTTTATTTTTACTTAACCTTATGTATGTTTTTCCATTTAAAATAGAGCAATGATAACTCGCATCTGGTGGACTGTAGCAACAACATTTGTGCGAAGGATATATATTTAGGCACAATCAATCGTGGACAGATGCAGTGGATGATCCAAGTAAACATTGCTTCTTTGGAAGATGCTATCCGAAATATCATCACAAAACACGAACCTACCGAACACTTTGGTTTCTGCTTTGTTCACTGCACGCTCATTGACAAAACGAAAGCATCTCAGCTTCTAGTGCTTCCGAGGCATTTCATTTCACATATTACATGTAAGGAAGGTAGTGATTGTAGAGACTCCATCAACATAAACGTGGTATGGTTGGACTCCACGTCTCACAGTCACTTCTACAGGTCCTTGCCTAAGTCTGTTGAAGCGTTTCGGCACATCAAATCAAGTCAGGATGCATATGTGTTTAGTTATAACTTGATGCAGGCAATGCAGGGCGGCACGATCACCAATACAGTAGCATTCACTTCAGGAAGGGTATACCCTCGTAGTCATCTGCTTAAAACGAGAGTCCCCATCGGCGATCTCTTTAATATGTTTCAACGTAAAGGTCATTATACCACATGGATTGATGATCTTTGCTGGACATGGAGTATGAATGGCTGTCCATGTGGTATTCCAAAATTTCTGGGAATGCCGACTAATAAAAAGAAAAATTTCGCCGGTGCGTGGGAATTACTGCAGGAAAAATTATCGGAAAAAGGAGTCGATGACATCGGTATATCATTAGCTAACTGTGAAATTATGAAAGCTAACAAAATAACGAACCCGTTGAAAGGTCATTATGAACATACTGCTATATGTTACAATGGACAGTACCAACCAGATTATATACTTTCTTACTTAGAAATGTTACAGACACAATTGAGTTTAGCGGGAAGACCATTCTTCACCTTTTTAGATCTTAATACTGGACATGAAGCCACTGGACGTCGTATTCAAACATTAGATGCAAGTTTCGCTAAGCTTATCACATCCCTAAGTCGACAAAAGAACACGTTTACACTTATATTTGGCGACCACGGTAACTCATATGGCACATTTCTAAAAACGACAAAGGAATCTAAGATAGAAATTTCTCATACTGTACTGTTTGCGCTTGTTTCGAATGATTTAAAAGACAAACTTGGCGTTGACAAAATGAGAGCATTAGACGTTAACCAGGATAGGTTGGTCAATATTTTGGATCTGCGACATACGTTATTAACATTGGTTCCGGACATTAACAACAACAGTCTTGTTGTTGATAAAAAGTTCGATACACATCCAAATGGATTATTCTTTCCCATTGATCCAAAACGATCATGTAAATCCATGGGGATAACACCAACATCTGGAAAATGCATTTGTGATGAAGGACGTGTTAATTATGGATTACAAAACGACACAAAAGTAGTAATAATGGCAGAGTTTGCAATAGGACAAATCAATAATGAAATCCAAAAAGAATTTATGGCGACTAAATGGGGTAACACGATCGGATTTGGGTCTTGTCAACGTCTTGCTGGAAAATGGATTGCTGAAGTACAGGAAAAAGTTATTAAGGTAAGTAAAGTTTGACGTATGATTCGATTTGGATAAAGTTTGTTAAAGTCAACAAATACTATGCACTATTCAGGTACTGTCCTTACCTCCTTTAAGGGGAATGTAGAATTCTCGGACTAATTGCACTAAATGCATGTATGCATTATATGGCCCCCACTATAACGTTGTTAGACTGTCTTCCAATCAATGAGTTGCGGGTCGCGTAATTTCTTTCTGCAACCATAATGGGCCGCAATTCGATAACACATAGTACATACACACAGTGGTACTTAATAAAATAAAAAGAAATCTACTAGAATTAAAACTCTACAAAGGTTTACCTGAGGTTTGAACCCACAATCTATGGATCCATAGTACAATTCCTACACCACTGTGCTTTGAGTCGTTGTGCCAGAAAGGTGTTTGTTTATCATACTTATTGATTACGGAATAAAGTGCATATACACACAATATACTATTACTAGTATATTAGTACTGATAAATACGTATATAATCTCCGATCAATAATGAACCTTGACTCACCCTAACCCTAATCCTAACCCCCTAACCCAAACCCGTACCCTAACCCTAACAATAATGAACTTTGCTTCGAACTATGCGGTTAGTGATTCATTGTTGCAGAAAGAATTAAGCTTGTGGGTTTGGAACATGCGCATATTAATACGAAACTATGCATACCCCTAATCGGTTACTCCCAGCTTACAGTGCATCATAATTCCCTGGATATGGGGGTGTTGTGGGTAATTGTAAAACCTAGTCCGCTCCCACCATAACACTATCCTAACCATAACCCTAACCATAACACTATCCTAACCATAACACTAACCATAACACTATCCTAACCATAACACTAACCATAACACTATCCTAACCATAACACTAACCATAACACTATCCTAACCATAACACTAACCATAACACTATCCTAACCATAACACTAACCATAACACTATCCTAACCATAACACTAACCATAACACTATCCTAACCATAACACTAACCATAACACTATCCTAACCATAACACTAACCATAACACTATCCTAACCATAACACTAACCATAACACTATCCTAACCATAACACTAACCATAACACTATCCTAACCATAACACTAACCAGAACACTATCCTAACCATAACACTAACCATAACACTATCCTAACCATAACACTAACCATAACACTAACCCTAACCATAACACTAACCATAACACTATCCCTAAACATAACACTAACCATAACACTAACCCTAACCATAACACTAACCATAACAGTATCCCTAACCATAACACTAACCACAACACTATCCTAACCATAACCCTAACCATAACACTATCCCTAACCATAACACTAACCATAACACTATCCCTAACCATAACCATAACACTAACCATAACACTACTAACCCTAACCATAACACTAACCATAACACTAACCCTAACACTAACACTAACCATAACACTATCCTAACCATAACACTATCCTAACCATAACACTAACCATAACACTATCCTAACCATAACACTAACCATAACACTATCCTAACCATAACACTATCCACAACACTATCCTAACCATAACACTAACCATAACACTATCCTAACCATAACACTAACCATAACACTATCCTAACCATAACACTAACCATAACACTATCCTAACCATAACACTAACCATAACACTATCCCAACCATAACACTAACCATAACACTATCCCAACCATAACACTATCCACAACACTATCCTAACCATAACACTAACCATAACACTATCCTAACCATAACACTAACCATAACACTATCCTAACCATAACACTAACCATAACACTATCCTAACCATAACACTAACCATAACACTATCCTAACCATAACACTAACCATAACACTAACCATAACACTATCCTAACCATAACACTAACCATAACACTATCCTAACCATAACACTAACCATAACACTATCCTAACCATAACACTAACCAGAACACTATCCTAACCATAACACTAACCATAACACTATCCCTAACCATAACACTAACCATAACACTATCCCTAACCATAACACTAACCATAACACTAACCCTAACCATAACACTAACCATAACACTATCCTAACCATAACACTAACCATAACACTATCCTAACCATAACACTAACCATAACACTATCCTAACCATAACACTAACCATAACACTATCCTAACCATAACACTAACCAGAACACTATCCTAACCATAACACTAACCATAACACTATCCCTAACCATAACACTAACCATAACACTATCCCTAACCATAACACTAACCATAACACTAACCCTAACCATAACACTAACCATAACACTATCCTAACCATAACACTAACCATAACACTATCCTAACCATAACACTAACCAGAACACTATCCCTAACCATAACCATAACCATAACACTATCCATAACACTAACCCTAACCATAACACTAACCATAACACTAACCCTAACACTAACACTAACCATAACACTAACCCTAACCATAACACTAACCATAACACTATCCCTAAACATAACACTAACCATAACACTATCCTAACCATAACACTAACCATAACACTATCCTAACCATAACACTAACCAGAACACTATCCTAACCATAAGCCCTAACCATAACACTATCCCTAACCATAACACTAACCATAACACTATCCCTAACCATAACCATAACCATAACACTAACCATAACACTAACCCTAACCATAACACTAACCATAACACTAACCCTAACACTAACACTAACCATAACACTAACCCTAACCATAACACTAACCCTAACCATAACACTAACCATAACACTAACCCTAACCATAACACTAACCATAACACTATCCCTAAACATAACACTAACCATAACACTAACCCTAACCATAACACTAACCATAACAGTATCCCTAACCATAACACTAACCATAACACTAACCCTAAACATAACACTAACCATAACACTATCCCTAACCATAACACTCACCATAACACTCACCATAACACTAACCCTAACCATAACACTAACCATAACACTAACTCTAACCATAACACTAACCATAACACTATCCCTAACCATAACACTAACCATAACACTAACATAACCATAACACTAACCATAACCATAACACTAACCATAACACTATCCCTAACCATAACACTAACCATAACACTATCCCTAATCATAACCATAACCATAACACTAACCATAACACTAACCCTAACCATAACACTAACCATAACACTAACCCTAACATAACACTAACCATAACACTATCCCTAACCATAACACTCACCATAACACTCACCATAACACTAACCCTAACCATAACACTAACCATAACACTAACTCTAACCATAACACTAACCATAACACTATCCTAACCATAACAACACTAACCATAACACTAACCCTAACCATAACACTAACCATAACACTATCCTAACCATAACACTAACCATAACACTATCCTAACCATAACACTATCCCTCACCATAACACTAACCATAACACTATCCTAACCATAACACTAACCATAACACTAACCCTAACCATAACACTAACCATAACACTAACTCTAACCATAACACTAACCATAACACTAACCCTAACCATAACACAAACCATAACACTATCCCTAAACATAACACTAACCATAACACTATCCCTAACCATAACACTAACCATAACACTAACCCTAACCATAACACTAATCATAACACTATCCTAACCATAACACTAACCATAACACTATCCTAACCATAACACTATCCCTCACCATAACACTAACCATAACACTATCCTAACCATAACACTAACCATAACACTAACCCTAACCATAACACTAACCATAACACTAACTAACCATAACCATAACACTAACCATAACACTAACCCATAACACTAACCATAACACTATCCCTAAACATAACACTAACCATAACACTAACCCTAACCATAACACTACCCATAACACTAACTCTAACCATAACACTAACCATAACACTAACCATAACACTAACCCTAACCATAACACTCACCATAACACTATCCCTAACCATAACACTAACCATAACACTAACCCTAACCATAACACTAACCATAACACTATCCCTAACCATAACACTAACCATAACACTAACCCTAACCATAACACTATCCCTAACCATAACACTAACCATAACACTAACCCTAACCATAACACTAACCATAACCATAACACTAACACTAACCACTAACCATAACCATAACACTAACTCTAACCATAACACTAACCATAACACTATCCCTAACCATAACACTAACCATAACACTAACCATAACCATAACACTAACCATAACCATAACACTAACCATAACACTATCCCTAACCATAACACTAACCATAACACTATCCCACTATCCCGTAATCATAACCATAACCATAACACTAACCATAACACTAACCCTAACCATAACACTAACCATAACACTAACCCTAACATAACACTAACCATAACACTATCCCTAACCATAACACTCACCATAACACTCACCATAACACTAACCCTAACCATAACACTAACCATAACACTAACTCTAACCATAACACTAACCATAACACTATCCTAACCATAACACTAACCATAACACTAACCCTAACCATAACACTAACCATAACACTATCCTAAACATAACACTAAGCATAACACTATCCTAACCATAACACTATCCCTCACCATAACACTAACCATAACACTATCCTAACCATAACACTAACCATAACACTAACCCTAACCATAACACTAACCATAACACTAACTCTAACCATAACACTAACCATAACACTAACCCTAACCATAACACTGACCATAACACTATTCCTAACCATAACACTAACCCTAAACATAACACTAACCATAACACTATCCCTAAACATAACACTAACCATAACACTATCCCTAACCATAACACTAACCATAACACTATCCCTAACCATAACACTATCCCTCACCATAACACTAACCCTAACCATAACACTAACCCTAAACATAACACTAACTATAACACTATCCCTAACCATAACACTAACCATAACACTAACCCTAAGCATAACACTAACCATAACACTATCCCTAACCATAACACTAACCATAACAATATCCCTAATCATAACACTATCCATAACACTATCCCTAAACATAACACTAACCATAACACTATCCCTAACCATAACACTAACCATAACACTATCCCTAACCATAACACTATCCCTCACCATAACACTAACCCTAACCATAACACTAACCATAACACTAACCCTAAACATAACACTAACTATAACACTATCCCTAACCATAACACTAACCATAACACTAACCCTAACCATAACACTAACCATAACACTATCCCTAACCATAACACTACTAACCATAACACTATCCCTAATCATAACACTATCCCTCACCATAACACTAACCCTAACCATAACACTAACCATAACACTAACCCTAACCATAACACTAACCATAACACTATCCCTAACCATAACACTAACCATAACACTCACCATAACACTAACCCTAACCATAACACTAACCATAACACTATCCCTAAACATAACACTAACCATAACACTAACCCTAACCATAACACTAACCATAACACTATCCCTAACCATAACACTGACCATAACACTATCCCTAACCATAACACTGACCATAACACTATCCCTAACCATAACACTAACCATAACACTATCCCTAAACATAACACTAACCATAACACTATCCCTAACCATAACACTAACCATAACACTATCCCTAATCATAACACTAACCATAACACTAACCCTAAACATAACACTAACCATAACACTATCCCTAAACATAACACTAACCATAACACTATCCCTAACCATAACACTAACCATAACACTATCCCTAAAAATAACACTATCCCTCACCATAACACTAACCCTAACCATAACACTAACCATAACACTAACCCTAAACATAACACTAACTATAACACTATCCCTAACCATAACACTAACCATAACACTAACCCTAACCATAACACTAACCATAACACTAACCATAACACTATCCCTAACCATAACACTAACCATAACACTACCCCTAATCATAACACTATCCCTCACCATAACACTAACCCTAACCATAACACTAACCATAACACTAACCCTAACCATAACACTAACCATAACACTATCCCTAACCATAACACTAACCATAACACTAACCCTAACCATAACACTAACCATAACACTAACCCTAACCATAACACTAACCATAACACTATCCCTAAACATAACACTAACCATAACACTATCCCTAACCATAACACTAACCATAACACTAACCCTAACCATAACACTAACCATAACACTATCCCTAACCATAACACTAACCATAACACTATCCCTAATCATAACACTATCCCTCACCATAACACTAACCCTAACCATAACACTAACTATAACACTAACCCTAAACATAACACTAACCATAACACTATCCCTAAACATAACACTGACCATAACACTATCCCTAACCATAACACTCACCATAACACTAACCCTAACCATAACACTAATCATAACACTAACCCTAACCATAACACTAACCATAACACTATCCCTAACCATAACACTGACCATAACACTATCCCTAACCATAACACTGACCATAACACTATCCCTAACCATAACACTAACCATAACACTATCCCTAAACATAACACTAACCATAACACTATCCCTAACCATAACACTAACCATAACACTATCCCTAACCATAACACTAACCATAACACTAACCCTAAACATAACACTAACCATAACACTATCCCTAACCATAACACTAACCATAACACTATCCCTAACCATAACACTATCCCTCACCATAACACTAACCCTAACCATAACACTAACCCTAAACATAACACTAACTATAACACTATCCCTAACCATAACACTAACCATAACACTAACCCTAAGCATAACACTAACCATAACACTATCCCTAACCATAACACTAACCATAACAATATCCCTAATCATAACACTATCCATAACACTATCCCTAAACATAACACTAACCATAACACTATCCCTAACCATAACACTAACCATAACACTATCCCTAACCATAACACTATCCCTCACCATAACACTAACCCTAACCATAACACTAACCATAACACTAACCCTAAACATAACACTAACTATAACACTATCCCTAACCATAACACTAACCATAACACTAACCCTAACCATAACACTAACCATAACACTATCCCTACCATAACACTAACCATAACACTATCCCTAACCATAACACTATCCCTCACCATAACACTAACCCTAACCATAACACTAACCATAACACTAACCCTAACCATAACAACTAACCATAACACTATCCCTAATCATAACACTAACCATAACACTCACCATAACACTAACCCTAACCATAACACTAACCATAACACTATCCCTAAACATAACACTAACCATAACACTAACCCTAACCATAACACTAACCATAACACTATCCCTAACCATAACACTGACCATAACACTATCCCTAACCATAACACTGACCATAACACTATCCCTAACCATAACACTAACCATAACACTATCCCTAAACATAACACTAACCATAACACTATCCCTAACCATAACACTAACCATAACACTATCCCTAATCATAACACTAACCATAACACTAACCCTAAACATAACACTAACCATAACACTATCCCTAAACATAACACTAACCATAACACTATCCCTAACCATAACACTAACCATAACACTATCCCTAAAAATAACACTATCCCTCACCATAACACTAACCCTAACCATAACACTAACCATAACACTAACCCTAAACATAACACTAACTATAACACTATCCCTAACCATAACACTAACCATAACACTAACCCTAACCATAACACTAACCATAACACTAACCATAACACTATCCCTAACCATAACACTAACCATAACACTACCCCTAATCATAACACTATCCCTCACCATAACACTAACCCTAACCATAACACTAACCATAACACTAACCCTAACCATAACACTAACCATAACACTATCCCTAACCATAACACTAACCATAACACTAACCCTAACCATAACACTAACCATAACACTAACCCTAACCATAACACTAACCATAACACTATCCCTAAACATAACACTAACCATAACACTATCCCTAACCATAACACTAACCATAACACTAACCCTAACCATAACACTAACCATAACACTATCCACTAACCATAACACTATCCCTAAACATAACACTGACCATAACACTATCCCTAACCATAACACTCACCATAACACTAACCCTAACCATAACACTAATCATAACACTAACCCTAACCATAACACTAACCATAACACTATCCCTAACCATAACACTGACCATAACACTATCCCTAACCATAACACTGACCATAACACTATCCCTAACCATAACACTAACCATAACACTATCCCTAAACATAACACTAACCATAACACTATCCCTAACCATAACACTAACCATAACACTATCCCTAACCATAACACTAACCATAACACTAACCCTAAACATAACACTAACCATAACACTATCCCTAAACATAACACTAACCATAACACTATCCCTAACCATAACACTAACCATAACACTAACCCTAACCATAACACTAACCATAACACTAACCCTAACCATAACACTAACCATAACACTATCCCTAACCATAACACTAACCATAACACTATCCCTAATCATAACACTATCCCTCACCATAACACTAACCCTAACCATAACACTAACCCTAAACATAACACTAACCATAACACTATCCCTAAACATAACACTAACCATAACACTATCCCTAACCATAACACTAACCATAACACTATCCCTAAACATAACACTAACCATAACACTATCCCTAACCATAACACTAACCATAACACTAACCCTAACCATAACGCTAACCATAACACTATCCCTAACCATAACACTAACCATAACACTATCCCTAATCATAACACTATCCCTCACCATAACACTAACCCTAACCATAACACTAACCATAACACTATCCCTAAACATAACACTAACCATAACACTATCCCTAACCATAACACTCACCATAACACTAACCATAACACTAACCATAACACTAACCCTAACCATAACACTATCCCTAACCATAACACTAACCATAACACTATCCCTAACCATAACACTAGCCATAACACTATCCCTAACCATAACACTATCCCTCACCATAACACTAACCCTAACCATAACACTAACCATAGCACTATCTCTAAACATAACACTAACCATAACACTATACCTAACCATAACACTAACCATAACACTATCCCTAAACATAACACTAACCATAACACTATCCCTAACCATAACACTAACCATAACACTATCCCTAACACTAACACTAACCATAACACTATCCCTAACCATAACACTAACCATAACACTACCCTAACACTAACACTAACCATAATACTAACCCTAACCATAACACTAACCATAAATATAACACTAACCCTAACCACAACCACAACAATAACCCTAACCATAATAACATAATATTTAACTCTAACCATTATGACAGCACTAACACTGATTTTGGTGGTGGTGGTGGAGGGGATTTAAATTCTGAAATTACTCCCTACCAACCCATTAAATTTGATAAGATCATTAAGCCGGTCTTGTAATGTAGTTTTATGAAATGCAACTCTATTTTCTTAATTATTTTTTCTTTCAGACTGTCACAGTAACGGAAATGAACATCCACATACCACCCGGAACCAATGCTCCTCAGTCATCAGATGTGTTTAGTGTTGTCATCCACGAGTCTCCACACTCCTCAAACAGAACTTTGATGAAACTTATGCATTATCGTAGAATAAGTACATTCGCCGTATATGACAAATGCAAAGATCCTGATGTTGATGGTACTCGCTGCGTTTGCTCACTATCTGAGAAAACTGATGAGGCCAAGGTTACAAAGCATTGGCATCAGATACCACACACTGTATTCGACCATCCAACAACAGTGGTTAGTTTAAATGATTGTTTATTCATATATGAACGCAGAACGCATTTTGGGTTGGTTATAGAGACATCATGTGACTGCCGTTATAAGCATTATCAAGTAGAGGTTGTGATAGTTGATCAAGTGAATGTGGTGTTCTCAACGTTGCCCCCTATAGTGACCGATATACGATCAGGAATGATGTCCTTTGTAGCTGCTTTTCATCAACACGATCCTATGCAAAGTTGGATTTTGGACTATGATGTTAAGTATAAGGAACTACCGTAATGGGCTATTCCGGTTGAAATCCATACACTCCCTATGGAAGACAAGATCTTATTCTTCCACACAGGGAGTGTGAATTTCAAATGGGGTTAACTGAATGAATGATCCCATTGGAAATATACACCCCCTGAGTGGGAGATTCTGGGTGGTGTATGGATTAGAACATGAATAGCCCAATAGGCGTGTACGCTACAAAAAAGTTAAGTGCTTTCATTGTTTTAAACAACTTCTGTGGACGATATATCTGTGTGTGCTGAGGGCGGAGTATGTTATGGTAACGAATGTGCACAGTGTCTGGTTTTTGTGAGTCAGAGTTATACCACAACATGCATTGGTATTATCCAGATTCGAAGACTACGTGCCTTCAAAATAGCTCTTCTGTCAAAAATGACATCGGACATTGAAGGAACTTGCACCGTTATTGGCATTGGGCCAACATGCAAAATGGCAAAACATGGCATTGCTGTGTTTGTAGACGATAACCATTGCGTTTCTAGTTTCTTTTGTGTGTGACTACGACATAGGGATAGTTCCAGTTGCTCTAGTTCTGTGTTGTGGTTCAACGGATTTTGGATTGGGAACACTGATGATTTAGTGTGCAATAACTTACTCCCCAATTCCAGAAAAATACAGCACTAATTTGTTTCGGATTACAAATATTATCTTGTTTTGCCAAATGAAATATAGCTAAATTTTAATCCTTTAGTTCTAACTGGCAAGAAAAGTCTAATTTTAATAGTTATGCAAATTGAGGGGAAATGGGCCAAAAACATGCAATTTGGCTTGACATTTTACAATTTCGGTCATTAAATTAAAAAAATGGCACTTGCCTAAGCTTTCAAATTTTGAAGTATAGGCCATGAATTTGCTCATAAATTTTTCATATTTACACAGCCGTGACGTTAGTCACGGCTGTGTCTTTTTTCTTACAGGTTCTTTCTTTCTTCTTTCTTCTTTCTTCTGTCAACCATTACATTTGCTCTAGCACTCACATGCTTACATCGATTTTGACCTAACTTCGTCACAATGATCATTGACCTTGCCCCTACATGTCACATGAAACTCGTGGGGTCAAAGGTCACGCTGGGGTCACAGGGGTCAAAAACGTGATTTCAACTCAAAATGCACCTTCTCCTACAAATTACGTAGGACAGTGACGCAACTTGCACACATGCATTGTAATTACCCAGTGTCTATAAGGTGTACACATATTTGGGGTCAAAGGTCATTAAGGGGTCACTTCCGGCATAAAACGGAATATCTTCAATTTTTTTTATTAGCTCAGGAAAACATAGGACAGTAACGGTATGTTCACATTTGAATTGCAGTTACCCAATGTACATGTGGTATTTTTTTTTTATTTGGGGTCAAAAGGTCATTAAGGGGTCACTTCCGGTTTAAAACAAAATACCTTTAAAATGCATCTTCTCCCACAAATTACGTAGGACAATGACACCACTTGCACACATGCATTGTTATTAACCAGTGTCAATGTGGTGTACACATATTTTGGGTCAAAGGTCATTAAGGGGTCACTTCCGGTATAAATCGAAATATCTTCAAAAAATTGTATAAACTAAGAAAAACATAAGAGAGTGATGGTATGTTCACACATGAATTGTGTTTACCCAATGTATTTATGGTATTTTTTTATTTGGGGTCAAAGGTCATTAAGGGGTCATTTCCGGTATAAAACGAAATACCTTTAAAATGCACGTTCTCCCACAAATTACATAGGACAGTGATGCCACTTACACACATGCATTGTTATTACTCAGTGTCTATGGGGTGTACACAGATTTGAGGTCAAAGGTCATTAAGGTGTCACTTCCGGTATAAAACGAAATAACTTCAAAAAACTTTATCAGCCAAGAAAAATATAGCACAGAGACGGTACATTCACTCATGAATTGATGTTACTCAGTGTATACGTGGTATTTTTTATTTGGGGTAAAAGGTCATTAAGGGGTCACTTCCGGTCTGAGACAAAAAAGCCTTCAACATGCCCCTTCTGCCACAAATAACATGGCAAAGTGATGCCACGTGCACACATACGTTGACATTAGCCAATGTTTATGGGATTTTCATATATTTTGGGGTCAAATGTCATTAAGGGGTCACAACACGGCTGTGTTCGTCGTCTTAGACCACAGCTAAGTCTAGTTTATGTTAATTTTGATGAATGGTTATTAAAGGTATTAGAAAACGTTTTGTGAACAAATTTGAATGCATAACCTGAAATAAGTTTCAATACACGTGTTTGGGCTTGATTGTCACAGCATACGAATAACACCCTAAAAACGCATGTTTTTGGCCCTTATTTTAAAAAACTGACCAAATATTAAAATGTGACTTTTATTGTTTGTTAGAACTAACTAAAGGATTAGGATTTAGCTATGTTTCGTTTGGCTAAACATGATAATATATTTTAATCCCAAAATATTAATGCTGCATTTTTCTGGAATGGATAGTAAAATGGGTTCACTGCCAGAGTGGCTTTTATGCATTAATATGTGTAGCAGTTTTTGATTTTGAGCATCATAGCAATTGAACCGAATTAAAATTTGAGGTGAAAATGTTATCACACTTTACACCGACTTACTAAAAAGGTATTTCTTTAGTCATTTGGATTCAGAAAATGTATAGTTCGACCTATCTAATACGTACTACTACGTTCAGTTATTGCCTTAACGCGGGGGGGGGGGGATTAATATATAGTATGCTCCAATTTTGACAAGTGCTCCAATTTTGACAAAAGAGGTGTTCATAAAAAATGTTTGTTTTGTTATTCAAGATACAGTAGGGGTGCAAATTTCAGGTTGTTGCCAGGTCACGTGACCAGCTGCTGTTTATTTGAGCATTGTAGTCAATAGTGTTATAGGTAAATCAAACACAATATGGCAATCATTTCATATTAACGTTGGTGCTTTTTCATGCATTTCACAGGAGTTTTTTCGTGGCTTACTTCTCTGCCGTGTGTTTTTCCCCCAACCAGTCCCAAGTACACGGAATAAAAAAAATCGTTGGTGCTTTAAACTCTTAAACAATGGCTGAAATTTAACCAACCATTTACGCCACTATAATGGAAAATAAAATTTGTAATTGGCTAAATTGCAGGCAATCTTGATTTAACCTGCATTTTACAACATCTGATTTATTTTTCTCTCCCCTTCTTTTTGGATTTGGTGGGGGTCTTAGAGGTGCACAGCACCTGTTCGTTACAGCCATTCACTGGACATTTTTGTTCCTTTTATGATATTTTTAAAAATTTAATGTACCGTATGTGCAATATAATATGCCAGTTATAAAGTGCAATAAATAAATAAATAAATAAATAAATAAATAAATGTGCCAATAAGACAATTGAGAAAACTGAAATCATTAATGGTCAAGAAATATCAGAAAGATGAATAATGGTCACATTGGACCACTCTCAAAGTCTCTTTTCCTTTAAGGTCTTAAAAGATCCGGAGTGTGGTCCAACTATAATAGTTGTAAACATCTCAAAAAAAGTAACTAACCCCTTAAATACTGGCCATTATTCAAAAATGGGCGATATTATTACATATATGTAATTGCGGTGGAAGCAGAATTTATATCTACGCACTTTGACACCTCATTTGTAGCAATTGTCTAAATATTGATGTCACAGCGTACATTATATTTAAATCAATGTAACCCAATATTTGAAAGTTGCAGTAAATCCTATTGCTTTGTATTCAGTATACAGCCTGTCTCAAAAGAAATTGTGCAAGTGAAAAGCGCCCTCTCTGGCAATTAGAAAAAACTGCTGTGATATGATGCTTACATCAACGTCAAGGGCGTAGTCTTAGCTCTCAAATGCTGTTTGTTCTGTTCAATTTGCTTGTTTTAATCTCGAGATATGTTTAGTTAAAGACAAAGGGGTAAAGTCACAATTGTGCCACTTTTACTAGGGAAGAGGGCTTTACATGTAAAAGTGATAGCATCAAGTTTATCAAGAGTTCCTTTGTGAAATCAAAAGAATGCATCAATTACACAATACAAAAATGTTCTAACTGTTTTTACTGTTTTATCATGATGCAGGAATGACGATTCTTTTTTCCACTTAAAAGGGCAGAGTAATGGGAGAGAACATGGACCTTTTTGAACTTCATTATTTCTGAATTGTATGTCCAAAGTATATAAAACTATACATTTTTGGAAAGGAAATGAGTCAAGGAATCCCATGGTGACGTCAGATTTGTTCAAAAATCTCAAGTTTTTGAAAAACTCACAAAAATTCACTTTTTACCCCAATTTTTTGTGACAACTTAGAAAAAAATCCGTTCGGAGTAAAAAAATTCAGTTAGCTTATCATGAAGAAGAGACATGAACTTAGGGAAGGTTTTTTTATTTTTTCGAAATTCGTCTCTTTTTCGAAATATTGAAAAAACATGTGAAAAAAAGCCATTTTGTCACTCTATTAAGCTAAAATTGCACATAATGATGTATATTTTTGTTTAAAACAAATATTTTAAAAAAATGAAAAAACCTTCCCTAGACTTTGATGTACTCTAAAGGATAGTGCAAAAAGTTTACCCTTTGCTTGCATATTTTTCGAGTTATCTTGTCACAAAAATCGCGCAATATTGTCAAAAGTGAACTCTGAGAAATCGACGTTTTAGTAAAAAAATGTCAAAATTATGCATAAAACGTCCTTAAATTTTAAAACGGTAAGACTTTCACACTTGTAAAAGCTGTATCTGGTGCATGGTCTAAATATGCATCTTTTTTTTTTTTGAATCTATAATCTCTGCTTTCAGTGCGCCAAAATTCAAAATAATTAAAAAATCTAAGTGGCATTTTGACTGCAAATTTTTGTTTTGTTTACACCACATTTGCTGGCGTTAACAACATACCGAATGCGTCTTGACTGCGTTGGACATACGCGCAGAGTTGCGCCGCGTCACGCGACGCGAATCGCGCGCGTAATCACAATATTTCGCATTCTCGCATTTCTGACTCATTATTTCCCGCCAATTTACTAAGCTGTCTTGAGCCATGTGACTTTTTAGAGTTGAAAAGAGTGAAATAAATCAAGCAAAAATACGAATAAATATTAGCAAGTTGTATTTTATCAGTTTCAAGTGAAAGAATACATCTTAGTGTTGATAAATATCAAAAAATCTCAAATTCGGTCGTGGACGAATGTGTCTTCCATTACTCTGGCCTTAAAAGAGATTCAAAGATAAATAAATACATCACATTCTGCTGTAAAAATTAAATACATGTGCATGTCAATGATTTTATCATGGTAAAAACTGTTCTCTTAGTCACTTCAGACATGTTAAAAGACAAACAAATATTGCGCACTTATACATGTTATAGGTTTTAAGAACGCGTATTACTTGTTGGGAGAGATATTAGACAAAATAATGCACACGCGCTGATGTTGATGCGTCTAATGCATGCGCCCCGAAAGGGGGAGTGCATTAGACGCATCAACATCAGCTATCATTGATTTACATGTACAGCTCTCTTCCCTAGTAAAAGTGGCACAATTGTGATTCTACCCTTTCGTTGTTAAATAAACATATCTCAAAATTGGAACAAGCAAATTGAACAGAACAAACGGCATTTGAGAGCTAAAACTGCGCCCGTCACGTTAATGTAAGCATAATGTCACAACGGTATTTTCTAATTGCCAAAGAGGGCGCTTTTTACTTGCACAATTTTTTTAAAGACAGGCTGTAATGGAAGGAAATCTGTGTAATGATATCTGAGCGTTTTTGAATTGTTGTAAGTGCAACTTTCAAGTCTGGACCTCACTACATTAAATTGACCGGTGTTTTATTGTGTTCTGAGCTATTGTATCAAATGAGGTGTCACAATGCGCAAGTATAAATTCTGCTTCCAACGCATTTGTAATACAATAGCCCGTTTTTGAATACTGGCAAATATATAGGTGGGGTACTTACTTTTTTGAGATATTTTAATTTACAAATTCAAAGTATAGACCTCTGGAAAAGGCAACCGTTACTACTAGTTTCACAGCATACCCTCACTTACGATCATTGGATATGTAACGGTTGCCTTTTCCAGAGGTCTATACTTTGAATTTGTTTCTACGCTCACCTGTAATGGGTTTGAGCACTTTTAATTCCAAAGTTGGTCACCTGAAAAACGATACTTGTGATATTTTAATTTATATTCTTATTCTAGACTGTATATGCATAGATAGATCCATGCTTCTGTTTTACAATTATATAGAATCTATTTTTTCCAACTAACAACAACAACAACAACGATAATAATAATAATAATAATAATAATAATAATAATAATAATAATAATTAATACATGAATCCGGAATGAGTGAAAAATAGTTAGAACAAAGCGCAGCTTTTAGTTCTTGATTCAGTCCGACTTTTGCTAGAAGCAAACCGAAAATGTGCTTTTTCCCAATTTCAAATTTAGTAAAATAGTGATTATGACACATTTAGAAGATTGTAAAGGTATGTCACATTTAGAAGACAGTAAAATTACGGCACATTTAGAAGACAGTAAAATTACGGTACATTTAGAAGACAGTAAAATTATGGCACATTTACACGGTTGTTTGATGGGAACATTTATTAGTTTTTCAAGCAAAACATAATGTACAACCAAATTTTAGGCTTAAACAGCTAAAAGCGATATCATGTTAATGTATACAGATGATTTTGAGTCATTCGCAACTTTAATTCCCCCTCTTTTACAAAATTATTCACTTCTATAGCATTTTTTAAAGCTTTTTCGGATATAAAATGTGCCTATCAATGACAAAATTTATAGCGCTATTTAGTTACTGGAAATTACTCTTTCAAGCTTTTATTACAAATAATTCCTTTTATTGTTTGATAAAATATGTTTATAAAATTAGCTTGTTGCTTGTTTCACCTATTCCAGCTGTTTTAATGGTAGTATTAATCACCTACCTCATGCAAATAAACAAATATGATTTAGGATAAATAGCGCCATCTATAGTTTGCATTTAGTTAATAATGAAGCCAATTCTATATACATCAAACAACCGTGTTTAGAAGACAGTAAAATTACGGCACATTTACAAGACAGTAAAATTACGGCACATTTACAAGACAGTAAAATTATGGCACATTTAGAAGACAGTAAAATCATGGCACATTTAGAAGACAGTAAATTATGGCACTTTTACAAAACAGTAAAATTATGGCACATTTAAAAGACAGTAAATTTGTGGCACATTTAGAAGACAGTAAAATTATGGCACATTTAGAAGACAGTACAATTACGGCACATTTAGAAGACAGTAACATTGTGTCACATTTAGAAGACAGTAAAATTATGGCACATTTAGAAAACAGTAAAATTATGGCACATTTAGAAGACAGTAAAATGTCCATTTCACATTTGGAAGACAATACAATTATGACAGTAAAATTAAATAACTTCCTTTTAATGACAGTACAATTTTGGTCATTGCCATATCAACGGGTAACATATGAGCAATCAGAACTGCCTAAGTCATGTTTTGTAATTTTGAGAACAAAGAACAAATAAATGTGGTTCAAGTATGCATCAGTTACGTGATCACCCTAATTATTTCGGATTATCATAGTTTCATTTGTATCATAATCATTTGTTCTTGTGCAAAGATTGGTGAATAAATATGTTTAAATGCATGCTTGAACCATATGTTTGTTCTCAAAATTACAGCAAATGACTTAGGCAAAAGGCGTAGCAGGCTGACAATATTTTGATAAGTTGTTTATGAGAATTACGTGTTATTTATTAAAGAACAAATGAAGCCCTGAGCGCAAGAAGAACGTAAGTCCACTTGGCCCCTCAACATGGATACACTAAAGTTACGTATAGTTTCTTAGGGTTTTATAAGGTTTAATACATGTTCCAGGGTGAAAACATCATGAAAGGTTGTGAAAGATTTGTTTTGGCCCCTGAACATGTATAAAACATTACCAAACTATACGTAACTATGCGCAACTTTCATTTATACATGTTGAGGGGCCAAGTAGACTTACGGTCTTCTTGCGCTCAGGTCTTCAAATGAAGAAAGGAGTTCAAAAACCTCTTGCATCCAATAGCTGCTCTGAGTTAAAATTTGTTTAAGTTATCATAATTTGATGAAATTTATTTGATAATATCAAGATGAACCAGATATGTTCACTTTAACCCAATAATGTTATGTAAAGGTAATCAAAGTATAATAAATTTTAACTCAGAGCAGCTGTTGAATGTAAGTGGTTTTGGAATTCAGCTCTTCAAATACTGGTTGTTTCATGTGAGAATTAAATGTTATTTATTAATTAAAAATGCTCATTGTTTCATGTGTATACTTTCTTGTGTTAATACACCCCCTCCCCTACAATATGCACACTATGCAACAATGGGCATCAGGCACAACATCTTTTTTGGTCCTATAGCACTATCGGTTTTGCGAAGAGGTAACGATGACACTTTTTATCGTACCCTGAACATTTGTACAGTGCATTCCTTTTTTTTTTAATGAAAAACAATAGCAAGTTGCATAGAACTTTTAATTATTATGCTTGATACAATTTATTACATCTCCAGGGTGTGATGTTAAGAGTCGTCGGTATCTAACTGGGCACCGATAGCTATATAAGACCAAATTGGATGTGGTGCCTTAGTACTTGAACAAACACTTATAATCAAAATCAGAAAAGTACATTCCCTGGATCCCGGCCCTGGATCTCTTAATATAATCCCATAAAACCACAGTCCTGATGGGCCAGCCCCGATCCTTGCAGACATGGGATACACACAGCATTAATTTTAATAGTAACAAGATGGTGTGAAACATCGGCTACTGACATACACCCCATCTTTTGTATTGGATCGGGATGGAGTCATCCTATACAAAGATGGGACGGATTTCCTTCTCACTCCTGAAGTACTGCAGTGTAACACTGCAAACTGGCACATACCATTATTTCATCTATATTTTGATTGAAGGAAGATGCAAATTAACAAGTTTTCTTCATTGCATGCCCTGTTAGAATTAAACAACAAAGAGTTTTGGAACAATAGAGCTAGTGCTGGACTTTGCATTGATTAGCATAATAAAACTAGCGTCATGCTTTCATTGATTAGAACATAAAAGTGCAATTCCTTCCTTATGTTTTAGCTCACCATTTCTTGAATTCTCAACCAATTTCAACAAATGAGGTCTTAAATCAGAGCTAAAGTAGACATGTACTGGATGGAGAAGGAGAAGGAGAAGAAGAAGAAAAAACATAAACCAGTTAATTTGTAGAATCACTGATTATCTCTGACGCATGAACGGATTTTGATCATATTAAGGTAATACACTATTTTAAAGTGTTGCGATTTGGTAGTTCACAACATCTTGCGAATGGTAGTGAGCTTCGGCAAAAATTGCAGTGCTCATTTCCTAGCGAGCGTGTAGAAGAATTCAAATATCACAGAAATGCTTTTATAGGTCCTGTGGTTTTTGAGTTATGTTGCAAAGAGGGCTTAAACAACAACACTTTTGTAAAATGTACATAACTCATTAATAACAATAAATTAAGCAAGTTTTCAAAATATATGATTTGTAGAATGAACTTTTGCAAAACATCAAAGTGTTATTTTTCAATAATATATTGATTTAGACAATAAAAATTGATTTTTTTGGCTGCTTCGACCAACAATACCACATCTCCTACCCTTAAAGAAAACAGTTTTAATTTTTTAAGAAATAATTTTAATGCCAATATTTTAAGTTAAGTTCCCCAATTCACAGATCCTATGTTTTTTGAGACACACCGTAGTAATTTGAGGGCGTAGTTATGAAATTTCGAAATGCCCCTTTTCTCTACTCAACTTCATTATACAGGCTTTCAAACGGTTTCATCTTTATATAATATATTAATACGCATCGTCACCAGGATTTCCGCGAAGGTGAGCAAAGAGGACTAAAGGAGGTTGAGAGGCGAATCGAGATGGGCAAAATTTGACGAAAGTTATGAGAAAATGGGCAAAAAGGCATAATCAAACATCTAATGGCGGACCGGGTGGCGGACACTCGCGGCAGCATCCCTTCTCTCCCGTGCGTTAATCGTCGCGACTCTAAAAGCAGCTTTAATATAATTTTACAGGTATTTGAATGTGAAATTTACCCAGTGATATGCTTCCTTAAAAGTTTATAATTTTAATCATATCTGTCATTTTTAATCTAGTTGTCCAACGGGCATATCAATCTTTGTTTTTGGTTGCATGGCGTCAAAATTTGGCAATCGGGCAAACCTTTATGCGAGCCCGCGTCCTGGCCAACCCTCATCATCCAACAGTCTCCATCCATCATTGATGTGTGTTGCCACTCTGCATGTAAGCCAACTTCAAAATTGAATTGTTAATTACGTTGTTTACCACCATCGTCATCCACTCTCATCCTTTGTCGTCTGTGAGCCTTCTGTGTACATCGGAAAGTTGGGAAAAACCAAAAAAGTTCTGACAGGTGACGTTTCAGGAAGCTTTCATGCTTCTTTCATCAGAGGAGTAAGAGGACCACTCCCTCAGATAACTCCTGTGTAGGTTTCTAAATATATTATTCTGTTTTGGTCAAGCTAAGTACCGTAACGATATTTTATAGCAAAGTAGTGTAAAATATTTTGCGCCTTTTCCTAAATTGTGCAACTTACCAGGGAGCACCCCCTTAGCCAACCCCTCGCGTATGGATTTAAAAAAAAATAATGTATATGTTTTGGCTTCTGTTTTGGTCATACTACTACACATTATGTTTAAAGCAAAATAATGTAAAAATAAATGTTCACCAAAATTAATGTCTTCAATTGGGCCTTCAGTTTCCTAAACTGTCCAACTCCAACGCCGTTTGGCTTTTATTATAGTTGTCGTTTTGTTTCTGTTTTGGTCATGCTAAACCTTGAAAGCAAAAAACGTTTATATTTAATGATATATTTAATAACATCCCCCTAAAATTCAGTGCGTCGAGCAAACGCAACCTGATGGCCACTCCGCGGCAATTTCCGCATTTCATGGTCCGTTCTTGGCTCAGCAAGAAAATTCGTGCGCACTCAGTTGCCAGAGTTTTAGGTTTTATTTCAATTTTTCCACTCACTATCGTAATAATCTACACCAAGGAGAAAAAGTGATTTATGCCAAAAAAGAAGAAGAAGAAGAAGAAAAAAAATATGATGATACGGCAATGATGACATAGTCAACACGAATATTGAATGATAATGTTGGATCAAAATGAAAATGAAGATAAAAAACGATTAAATTGTTTCTAAGGCGACGAAAAAACCATGCTCTAAAAACACGGCACAAACATCAATATTTAAAAAAAAATAAGGTTGGAAAAGGTTGTCAGAGTTGAATGTTTGGGTCTGAAGCCTGTGCTGCATCAGAATCTTGGAATTGTCGAAATTCTGGAAAAGAAAGAAAGAAAGAAACCAAGAAAGAAAAGAAACTTCGATTCGTTTTGCTTTATTTCCTCATTAATGAAAAATAAAGAATTCGGAAAGAATAAAAAGAGACAGATTGTAAGAAGGAAGAAAGCTCTAAAATGCCTTTAAGTAATACGGTCACGTACGCAACCCTTAGCACTTACTTTACCTATAGTATTTATACCGTATAGCGCCACCCATGAAATTGTTTAATACAAATATTACGACGCCACCAATAATATGCTTTTGTCTCCTCAAATAATAATAATAATTATTGTTTCTGTGTAGAATCTTCCCGTTTTCACTTACAGGCTTGGAACCGGGGGAGGGCTTGCGGGGGCTGACCCCCTCAATAATAGGCTAGGGGTTCAGCCCCCTGTAATTCTACATGAAATAACAAAATGTGATCAGATACCCGAACAAAAAAAATGGGTGTTTTTGACAAATTTTTAGCCAAATTTTCTAACACCGAGAGGCATCTCTACGATGGGTCACCAAAATATTTTGACCGCCCCCATTTTGAAAATCTCCCTAAGCCAATGTCACAATTTTGTAGGCATATGACCAGTATAAAACGGTACCGTGGCACGTGCACACACGTTATACGTTATATTTGGCGATAAAAAACATGACCAATACTTTGATCGATGCACGGTTTAATGTACTTAAAGGAAGGTGACCTGATATATTTGGAAAATGGAATTCTTTACAATTGACGTATAACATAAAATGCCATCCCTTTAAAGCATTTTCATGCAAATCTACAAATGAAGATAAAAAAGAATTAAATTGTTTCTAAGGCGACGAAAAAAGACCTGCTCTACCGGCGGACGGACCTTTCAAACGCCTTTTTGAACCTGAAAACACGGTACAAACATCTATATTTAAAAAAAGGTTGGACACCCCAAGAAAGGTTGTCATAGTTGAATGTTTGGGTCTGAAGCCTGTGCTGCATCAGAATCTTGGAATTGTCCATGATGCAGTCATGTCTACAGTAGAATTCATCTCGACCTTTGCAGGACTTAACCCCATTAAAAGCTATTAAACCAAGATAACACTCATTGAAACAGCTCAACTGATTAAATCGGATCTTCTCTGGTTGTGCACAAGTGACTGTTTTCATGTGCGATATCGCAATAAAGATGGTATTCATAGCTTCAGTTGGGTAACCGATTATAAAGGAAACGAAAGGAAACAATGTTATGTGTGGCTTTGTTCACGAAATCAGACAATGTCGTGCTTTTTGTAAACCAGCATTCTTGAAAATGAGCAACATAATGATTTTTGACTTAACACGGTTTAGAAATAATTTCTTCATATTTTTGGTGTTATCTGTCGTTTACATATCCTTCCTAAAACACCAAAGTACGAGTATTTCCAAACATCTAAATTTGCTAAAATTTAGGACATGTTACAAAACTATATTGTCTAGAATTTTAGAAGAGTACTTTTAATATTGGCCGGTTATTTTTCACACAGCGACGTTAACTAGGCAATGTACTATTACCTATAACATTAACTAAAACACCAAAGTACGAATATTTCCAAACATCTAAATTAGCTAAAATTTAGGACATGTTAAAAAACTATATTTTCTAGAACTTTAGAAGAGTACTTTTAATATTGGCCGGTTATTTTTCACACAGCGACGTTAACTAGTCATATCCCCATACTGTTAACGTAGGGCTATTTGTAAAGGTCACGCGTCAATGGGAAAGAGCACTGTGTATTGTGTATAGGAAAACGGACAGTAACTGCAGTATGCGAAATTCTGGAAAACAAAGAAAGAAAGAAACCAAGAAAGAAAAGAAACTTCGACTAGTTTTGCTTTTTTTCCTCATTAATGAAAAAGAAAGAATTGAAAGAAGGAAGAAAGCTCTAAAATGCCTTTAAGTAATGAACTTGAAAGCTGATTTAACTCGATCACATCATCAATATAAAACTATTGTAATACGGTCACGTACACAACCCTTAGCACTTACTTTACCTATAGTATTTATACCGTATAGCGCCACCCCTAAAATTGTTTAATACAAATATTACGACGCCACCAATATTATGCTTTTGTCTCCTCAAATAATAATAATAATTATTGTTTCTGTGTAAAATCTTTCACTTATAGACTTAGGAACCGGGGAGGGCTTGCGGGGGTTGATCCCCCTATAATTCTACATGAAATAAAAAGATGTGTCCAGATATCCGAACAAAAAAATGGGTGTTTTGACCAATTTTTAGCTAAATTTTCTGACACCAAGAGGCATCTCCAGGATGGGTCACCAAAATATTTTGTCCCCCTCCGATTTTGAAAATCTCCCTAAGCCAATGCCACAATTTTGTAGGCATATGGCCAGTATAAAACGATACCGTGGCACGTGCACACACGTTATACGTTATATTTGGCGATAAAAAACATGTCCAATACTTTGATCGATGCACGGTTTGATGTACTTAAAGGAAGGTGACCTGATACATATATTTGGAAAATGGAATTCTTTACAATTGACGTATAACAAAAAATGTCATCACTTTAAAGCATTCTTCATCACAACATGTAAATGTAATGTTTCTTGTAAATGGGACTGTACTAGCTGCAAAAAAATTGTTGCAAAGTGGTGTTGTTTAACATGATAATCATGTTGTTATTGACTCTAATAGAATTGGTACTATGAAATATTAGTAGTTGTGATATCAAAAACCATTTGTGTTGCCAATGCCTAATGTTGACTAGTGAAAATGGTATAGTTTTTGACGCTGATGTTGATGACAAAAGAGTGTTTACAGAAATTATTGATTAGTTTTGCTTTATTTCCTCATTAATGAAAAAGAAAGAATCCGGAAAGAATAAAAAGAAGAAGAAAAACAAATTGAAAGAAGGAAGAAAGCTCTAAACTGCCTTTAAGTAATGAACTTGAAAGCTGATTTAACTCGATCACATCATCAATATAACACTATTGTAATACGGTCACGTACACAACCCTTAGCACTTACTTTACCTATAGTATTTATACCGTATAGCGCCACCCCTAAAATTGTTTAATACAAATATTACGACGCCACCAATATTCTGCTTTTGTCTCCTCAAATAATAATAATAATTATTGTTTCTGTGTAAAATCTTTCACTTATAGACTTAGGAACCGGGGGGCTTGCGGGGTTGATCCCCTATAATTCTACATGAAATAAAAAGATGTGTCCAGATATCCGAACAAAAAAATGGGTGTTTTGACCAATTTTTAGCTAAATTTTCTGACACCGAGAGGCATCTCCAGGATGGGTCACCAAAATATTTTGTCCCCCTCCGATTTTGAAAATCGCCCTAAGCCAATGCCACAATTTTGTAGGCATATGGCCAATATAAAACGGTATTGTGCACGTGCACACACGTTATACGTTATATATGGCGATAGTAAACATGGAAAATACTTTGATCGATGCACGGTTTAATGTACTTAAAGGAAGGTGACCTGATATATTTGGAAAATGGAATTCTTTACAATTGACGTATAACATAAAATGCCATCCCTTTAAAGCATTCTTCATGCAAAAAGAATATGTAAATGTTTCTTGTAAATGGGACTAATTCCTTATGGAGTTACTGATATTTATACAGCGTATAATTATGATTATAGTCTACAGTGATTTTATTAATGATATTGTTTGTTTGTTTGTTTGTTTACCCAGGTTGGTCCGTTAGGGACACATGCTAATCCATGGGAAATCCATGGACCGTTCATGTAATAAATTGATATTCAAATGAGAGATCCTCTTTTTCTCATTAAGGGCTGGGGTATGAACGTTTGGACAGTATTTATTTTGGGACATCAGAGCACATCAGACATATCGAATTGCATTCTGAATACGAAGAATGTCATTCTGATATCAAATAATTTTGATTTTTTGAAATTCGCAATTTAATACACATTTTATGGCAAATCATTAAAATTGATATTTTTGATATTTAACAGTACTTGAAGTAAACTTTATAAATCTGATGATTTATACTTAAAGTGTATGTAGGTGGGATGAAAAGCCGACGATCAATTGAAAATTTTGACCTTTCGTATTGAAGATATGGATTTTTTTCCCAAAACACCAAAAAAAAAATAGGTCTTTTGGGAAAAAATCCATATCTTCAATATGAAAGGTCAAAATTTTCAATTGACCGTCGGCTTTTTCCTCCCTGCTACATACACTTTAAGAATATATCATTAGATTTATATAATTTACTTCGAGGACTGTTATATATCAAAATTTGAAAAATATCAAATTTTTATAATTTGTCATAAAATTTGTATTATATTGTGATTTTCAAAAATGAAAATTATTTGATATCAGAAAGACATGCTTCGTATTCAGAATGCAATTCGATAGGTCTGAGGTGCTCTCATGTCCTACAAAAAATACTGTCGAAACGCAATAAACGCTCATTTTAGATCCCTTAACATACTGAAATTAGGCGTTCCAAATCAGTGTATTTTGGAAAATATCAACCCATTAACGCAGTCTGAGGTTTGGGTTTAAATATGTTTTTTTTTAAATCTCTACACCTTGATGTAGAAAAACTTATTTCCAAAGGCACCTTACATATAATGCAGTGTTGTCGGCAGTAGCGGAATACTATTAGGATCAAAATGCGGCAGTCTTATTAATAACAAGGACTTCGTTATAAGGTACAAAGTTTTTCTTCGTGTTAATTTTTTACCCATCTTGCTCTCATTTTCTCTTCTCTTCCCTCCCCCATCCCATTCTCATTGCCTTCCTTTCTTTTTCCTTCCCCGCTGTACTGAAATATTTTTTTCTTTTCATTCGATTAATGCAAGCGTAAATTCCATTTGGCTACATGGGCAGGATTTGAAGAAGATGTTGGCACCAAAACTAACATGACAACAATGAACCCATCAATAGTGAGAAGGTAAACTTTCTTAACAACAACGTTCCATTACACAGACACCCTACCCTTTTTAGACGTATAACGTTCATGAAGTACTAACATGTCGCGTAACATAAAAGGTTGTCCTATATGACTGGATTCTATGGACCATAAGCAACATCCCTAGGGTGGACAACCAAATCAAGAATGGTAAGTCCTAGGTATACATTTTTTGAATCCTTGTGAAGAGAGGAATACATTGGAATGGTTTTAACACAATTTGAGCAACATTGAAATTTGACCCTGTGTAAAGTTCGATGACCATTTCCCGCCAAAAGCTACTCCGGTTCAATTGCTATCAGGCATTTTTGTATAGCCTCAACTATAATCTGGTAGCAGTGCAGCTTTGCCCCCCCCCCCCTCCCCCAACTGGTACCAAACACCCCATCTGAGGGCTCTCACGCTAACTATTCATACTTTACTGGGAAGACAGTATGGCTTCGGACCACTGGACAATCTTTCAGGTTTTGGTGAAGGTGACGTTGTGAACCAAGCAAGACAGCTGTCAATCGATGTTTATTCTTCAGCTGATGAAGAATCTTCTTTTACCTGTCTTGCCGAATTCAGGGCACACGAATTCGAACATTCGAACTCCTTTGTCGTCCCATTTCTTCTGAAGGAATTAATATTGGGATCAAAAGATGAATTTCCTTGTAACATCCTGATAATGTGAGAACATAAAGCAAATATGCACCATAGCCTTCTAAGTATGTAATGGACTTGGAATGATAGTTTACATAATCCGCTGTACAGTCATGTGAAGCATACCTTGTGTTGATAATATGACAAAATTAACATCATATTAATAATTTACATTAAATTTCCTTTAATTTGATGCCAAATATGATATACTTTGAACAAAATTGACTGAATTGGACCCCCTCACAAGTACCCTCATTTTCCAGACCTCATGCAGCAAATTGATTTAGTTTAGTTGTCCACCGTAGTGGTGGTGTTTATTAGACCCCCTTGAATGATTTGATAGCTATAAAGTTTTTATATCACGACATGTTAGGTATACCCTTCTTGGTCCATGGGTAAGGGGTTAAATTAGACATTTACGGTGTTACATGTTTACCAATTATGATAATCGATCAATCTGATGATTCAAGTTGAGACCAAAGATGAATCTGCTTGTTTTTACTGTATTTTTGCTTCTGGTGGAAATTTTTCTGAAAAATGAAAAAAGTCCCAAAATGTGTGTTGTTTTTTTAGGTTTTAATAAAGTGGGGTGAAAATAAATTATGCACTATAATACGTGTGTTGAAATTTTAAAGAAAAATAACTAAGTCCCTAAATGTGTGTGGAATTTTTTTGCAAAAGTTTCTAAGTCCCAAAATGTGTGTTGTTTTTCAGGTTTTAATAGAGTGGGGGTAAAAATACATATGCATACATGTGTGTATAATTTTTTCTGAAAAATGACTAAGTCCCTAAATGTGTGTTGTTTTTCAGGTTTTAATAAAGAGGGGTAAAATACATTATGCACTACAATACTTGCATTGAAGTTTTTAAGAAAAATAACTAAGTCCCAAAATGTGTGTTGTTTTTCAGGTTTTAATATAGTGGGGTAAAAATACATAAGCATGCACTCTACACGTGTGTTGAAATTTTTCTGAAAAATAACTAAGTCCCAACATGTGTGTTGAAATTTTAAAGAAAAATGATTAAGTCCCAAAATGTGTATTGAAATTGTTTGAAAATGTTTCTAAGTCCCAAAATGTGTGTTGTTTTTCAGGTTTTAATAAAGAGGGGTAAAAATGCAGTATGCACTATAATACGTGTGTTGAAATTTGTAAGAAAAATAAGTAAGTCCCAAAATCTGTGTTGTTTTTCAGGTTTTAATAAAGTGGGGGTAAAAATACATATGCATGCACTAATTAATACACGTGTGTTGAAATTTTTCTGAAAAATGACTAAGTCCCAAAATGTGTGTTGAAATTTTATGAAAAAGTTATTAAGTCCCAAAATGCGTGTTGTTTTTCAGGTTTTAATATACTGGGGTAACAATGCATAAGCATGCACTCTACACGTGTGTTGAAAATTTTCTGAAAATAACTAAGTCCCAACATTTGTGTTGAAATTTTTTGAAAAAGTTTTTAAGTCCCAAAATGTGTGTTGTTTTTCAGGTTTTAATAAAGAGGGGTAAAAATACAGTATGCACTATAATACGTGTGTTGAAATTTGTAAGAAAAATAACTAAGTCCCAAAATCTGTGTTGCTTTTTCAGGTTTTAATAGAGTGGGGTAAAAATACATATGCATGCACTATACACTAAATGACTAAGTCCCTAAATGTGTGTTGAAATTTGTTGAAAAAGTGTACTTAATATTGGTATATGCATTGTTTTTGAAAGTCCTGAAGGCACAGGTTGAAATTTTGAACATTTTCCAGAAAGACAAGAGTTGTCCCAATCGGAGATTGAGTGTGGCATTGAGCAGATAAGGAAGTACAGGGTTGGTGTGTAGGCCCGGTGTGTGGGCAGGCGAGTGTGGGGGTTTTCTAGACGGGTAGGGTATTGGCAGGTTTGTTATTGTTGCATGAATGCGAGGTTAAACATGGCGTGTATTATCAACTTTGTTTTTATGTACGACTGTGTTTTGTGTTTGTTTTACAGGGAGAGTATTGTCGAGTTTGTTTTTTATGTACTATTGTGTTTGTTTTGATAGCAGAATCGCGTGTGCCCTAAATACTGACCTAAATAGTTTCAACGTGTCATGTGATCAACTCGAGGTTATAGGTCATGCAAAGGCCATTATCGCCAAAAATGTGATTATTATGTGTTTTAACTATAAAAAAAGCTACTACTACTACACATTACATAGCACAATGACATTATGAATGCACACATGCTTCGCCTGTAGGATATTGAATTAAAAAATGGTCATAATGACCTCTTGGTGGCTTCTGGGGTAAATGTATTGTCCCATCCCCAAAACAAACCCGATCTTCTTGGTCCAAATTTGAAAAACAAACCCATATAGTTACGACTTCTAATGATGTTATCGACAAGTCAGAATAATTCGAATTAAATAGAAACAGAATCTAGCAAATGCAGCGCATTGGCGAACGGAATAATTATTGCGAAGAAAAAGATACTCATAATTAAGGATCGTGATCTTTCTATTCATCAACAGTATGCTTCGACTATATTAATACGTTTTTATAAATACGCACGTGATCCATGAGCACGACATACCAAGACCAGCAAGCGTGATCAAATCCTCATGCATTGACCACTATACAGAAAAGGATAGGAACTCTGTAGATAAATATCATCACATTTAAGTATTAATTGAATAGCTAAATTATTACGCATGAGGGGATTCCGAATTTGTAATATGTTACCAAAACAGTATTTTGAAAGTACTTGACGATAGAAAGACAGAAACGTTTACAATATAATCACAAAGTTGAACAAAATAGACAATTTTGCTGCACAGTAGTCTCATGTTGTTCCGCCTTTGCATTCAAATGTATAGGAAGACCACCTATGTAGACCTAGGTCACTTCGAGACTTTCTGTCTATAAGCTGTTATGGCAGCGCGGAGGTTGTCACGTGCGTATTTATTAAAACGTATTTATAATATAATCGAAGCATACTGATCAACAGAGGTCAATTGTGTTCTAATCAAGTCAAGTCTTTTCTAATATAACCCGTGTAGCACCGAAAACGCATACCGTGACGAGTGCATGCATATAATTAAAAATAAAAACACACAGTAACGACATTGTATATATCGGTTGTCATAGGCAACGATTAGAATTCCATTAGCGTGGTAGCTGAGGAATAAGGATGTCTATATTGGTATTAACGGACAACCTGTTGATTTAGATTTACGATGGAGTCCTTACAACAGTACTAAGTAAGTGAATTTTAATGTATACTTCATTAAAATGGTTAGTAAATTATGTGTACACATCCAATTTGAAATGTTAATCAAGCAATTAGAATTTATAAGGCGCTCACAATAAAATGGATGAAAAAGCTTAGGATGGTGGAACAACCCCCTCGTAGGAATGGGGTTCATCAGAATTAATTGTATGCAAGCTAATAATTATTATATATAACATCTACGGCTTTTTTTTTCAATTAATTGATATATTAAGTACCGTAGCAATGGTATCCATGCATTGACAATTGGTTTTAATAATCCGCCCTTTATAACCACGTCATGGTAGGAAATATTGATACCACTTACGCGAGGAGCTCCCAAAACAAGACCGTGTAAATTTGCAAGCTTTGATCAATCAATATGTGAAAAATTATTAATTCATGTTTCTAACAAAACATTATGTAATTTTCAATTCTAGACCTTTACAATACCAACAGATATCACATTAATATAAAAATATATTTTTAGGTATTTTTTTAACTTAAAATTTTCTTTTCTTTATCACATTTGTCATCTCATTCTGCCGTTTTGTGGTAAATTTTATTCTATAAACTGTATTTGTATGTAAATTGAGGGTGCTATTTACATATATTTTAAAATTAATTAAGCCCACTAATATGAGTTATTAAAGTAGTTTGCAAATTTAAGACCTTCTTAATATGATCCCCTATACACAATGGATATTCCCACTATTAGTAATACTCAAATACGAGTATCACAAATATATTTTATTAGAAAGATAATTTACTGATCTCCTCAAAAATTCTCTTAGTTCTTATATGAAGTGCTTGTTTCCAAGCCGTGTTAAGTCCACAACCATATTTACTTGTATGTTACAATCATAAATACTTTGACAAGTTTGACAATAGCATCAATGCGTTGTACCATCGACAAGCCATATTTACCACAGCAATGCTGCTTAGCAATATGCAGACTTGCACAGGTAAATTAGAAACATGTGTTTGTGGACTTAACATGGTTTGGAAACAAGCTCTTGGTTTGGAAACAAGCTCTTCATAAAATTAGTCTGTACACGTGATATACAGCTAATTATGATTTAAAGTATTTACTGTTAATTATGTCCTAAACTTGTTATAGGCCTATTCTATTCAACTCAAAAGTGTAAAGGTACATCAAATGGTAGTACACAGTTTCTTCTTCAATAGATATCAAAAAGGAACCTTCGACAAAATCAGACTAGCTGCTTGATTACATGTTACTTTGGAAACCCGGGACTAAGAGAATAATTGTCATTCCTTTGTGTTAAAAAGTGTGTCTTCTTATTATAGTTTTACTTTTACCCACAGAATGATGTCAATACGTATCTGAATAAGACACATGAGACGTGAAACAGAAGATCATGATAGAAATTAAACTGAAGGTGGCGGACATGCTGTGATTATTGACGTCGCTTCGGTTATTCTTCGCCAAATTCACTCTAATAGTTCCAGTCGAGTTTGACCGACTGTATTGCAGTCATGAAAGTTCGTCGTTTCTCACGAACCTCTTTACTTGTATTGGCGGCATTTGTTGGATTGTATGCCGCGTTTTTATTGGTTGGAAACTTTCAGAAGAGTCTGTCAATCAAAACATCATTAGAGAAAGGTTTAGACTCTTTAGAACATCGACTTCTACAGGATGCAAGAATTAAAAGTCTTGTAGACAAAGATGAATCAACAAAAACAATTTTGATATTGCCGTTAAATTTTTCGAATGCTCCGACTAAAAAGCCAGGAAATTTGACGGTATTATTAGAAAGACCAGCTAACCTTCCTAAACAACCACGTGGGGTTCCCATGGATAAGATGCCGTATATGATGGAACTAAACTACAAACCATCCGTAAGTATTACAAACCTACAATACATATCTTGTATCTATTTGCTTTTTAACATCGCGTAATAAAGAGTGAGTTAAATTGATAAGTACGAATACGTACAAAAATCTAAATATTTAGACTGATGTTAGTATGTTTGATACACCTACATACAGACAGCAATCCAATTAAGATATTAGTTATTTAATCCCTGTATAACCTAAGCAGAGATTGTTTCATGAGAAATGTCAGTTAGTTATTGTCACTTAACATTACATGAAGATGGATAATTTATCTGTTGATATCAGAATTAAAACTAAAGAATAAAACGGTAATGTTTAGCTGTTTCCTTTAAAATAATGAATTCAACTTGTAAGTAGGCCTATGTTTACACACAAGTACATTGTTTGGTCAACACACTAATTTTTATCCAGTTTGCAATGGTCTGAACATGGCTAAAAACATTACAAACGTGTTTGAGAAAAAACAGTGCTAAACAAACAAAAACCAAAAAGACTAACTTGAAGAGAATCCCTGTTTTAACTATTTATTTCACATCTTTATTATTTTTACAGAAATGTCCTAAAACATTAGGTACCATTGCAAGATATTCATCTTGGTTCAAAGAGCGATTTAAACCTGGACTTAAGATGTTCCTGGATGAGAAGGACATATACAACTTCGACAATTATTTCAAAATTTCCCATTATGGAATGCCATTTGGATATGCCACCGTGGACAGAAACAGTTGAGTATAATAAGGCCGGTATATTATAGGGCGGTGGATACACTCTAGGGCCGGGTCCTGATAAGAGAAAATGCTCAAGCCAAGCTTAAAAGTTTATATAAGCATGTCCTATTATGAGAGAAAATAAAGAAGCGAATTTGAAGAAGAAGAAGGCCACTCACAGCAAATCAAGTATACAGCTCTTACACAATGTCTCGCTATTACACTGTCCATAGTTTTGTGATCGGAGTAGCCCTTTTCTAATTAGTACTAAGCTAGCCTAAAAAATAATTAAAGAGTTTGTTTCCAAAAGGCATTAAATTCAATAGCTGCCTTATGTCACATTTATCTGGTATATTTTTACATTTTAAAAGTATAAATGACATTTAACGATTGTAATGGATATGTTTGTAACTCTAACTTATTCTCTAACTATTTTCAATATCATTTTGTCCCCTAAAATTCTCCAATATCAGCCTCAGGTTTAAAAATGACTGCCATTGGACTGTGCAATTATGTTTTAAAGATATGAAAAAAAAATGTTATAACTATTCTACTGCTAATGTTATTAGATTGGCAAGGTTCAAACTACTCTTAAGAATATCTTCAAATAACAAATTCCACAAAGCAGCCTTTGGACTTAATGCCTTTTGGAACCAAACTCTTCTATTGTTTCCACAGTTCTTGGGTTAATAGTGACCAATCCAAACTTCATCAATGTGCCTATAACGGACTTGAGCGACAAGTGTGTTCGGTGTGCCGTAGTCGGATGTGGTGGAATCCTGAACGGATCTAATGCAGGACAAGAAATTGATAGCCATGATTTCGTATTCAGGTAGGTCAAAGGTCAAATAGCTACATATCAAAATGATCCCACCGCTACACGGATCGCGGTGGGTCAAATGTCAATAGCTATATATCAACATGTTCCAGTGTTGCTTAGAGCCAGATGTAGCTATATGTCCACAATTACATGTTACTCATTTCGGTAACAAATGGATGGTTAATTATGCGTTTTAAAATATAATGTAAGTGCCTTTGGGGTATGTACATGGACACTTGCGTGACTACCCAGCAAACACAAAACGTTTTCGACATCATTCGCAAAAGGTTATAAAAGGTTGTCAGAAAACGTTTAAATGTCGGGTTATATAAAGGGTATATTAAGAGTATAAAACGTTTTCATAACCTTAAAAAACATTTTTTTTTTTTTTACTGCTCAGCAAACAAAAACGTTTTATAGAAAACGTTTAAATGTCGGGTTATATAAAGGGTATAAGAACGTTTTAATAACATTCCAAAAACATTCTTGAAAACTTAATACAAAACATTCTAAACAGAATGTTATTTTGGGGAGTTGAAAAAATATTTTGCGAAAAATGTTTGCCCAAAATATTTTCAATAACGTTTTAAAAACGTTTTCATGACCTTTATATAACCCGACATTTAAATGTTATTAAAAGGTTTTGAAAAAACATTTTAAGAACATTTCTGTGTTTGCTGGGTTCAAATATTTTAACATAACGTTATTTAAGTATCGACACAATATTTCGCAACAATGTTTGCAAAAATAGTTTACAATAACATTTTTTGAAAACATTTAAAAATATTGTTGTAGTGTGTTTTCATACAAAACGTTTATAAAACGTTATCATGACCTTTATATAACCCGACATTTTAATGTTATTAAAACGTTTTTACCTAAACCAAAAGCCAAAATATAACGTATTTAAAACATTTTTAAAACGTTTTTGTGTTTGCTGGGTAACCAACCAAGTAACCATGCATATACCCCAAAGTCACTTGCATTGATTATGGAGAGCAGAATTAACCATATGCATATTGTGTTGCCGACATGAGTAACATGTAATTGTGGACATAGCTACATATGGCTCTAAGCCCTCGATATTAACATGTTCCTACCGTTGCACGGATGGCCCTGCCATTTGAGATGTTGATAGTTATTGCTATTGTTAAGATTTTTTGGACACGGTAGGTCAACAACACCAGTAACCAGTTGTAAATAATAAGTTTTTGGTGCGTACCAACGCGTCACATATAGCGCCTGGTTACGCAATATGGCCACAACAATGCACCAAATAGAACATCCCAAATTACACGTGATACTAATACACCCATATAACATATTAAGAAGCTTACCAGAGTATCCTAGAGACAGCATGATCGCTAGTAGAACAATGGGCGCTTCCAGACACTTTTGACCCTACCCCTAATGCACCTGTCAATTGCATCATGTGACCCGGGATTTGACTCAAAATTTGTCCCGGGGGAGGCGGGTGTTGACCGGGACTGGTATAAGAATAACATCGGCCAAAACCCCGGGGACTTTACCCGGGTGACACCCGGGATTGGGTCGTAACTTACCCGGGGTTTTCCAACCAGTAAAATGGGCCGTGTACATTGCCGTGGTTTGCTGAAAGGATGCCCGCATTTATGGGCCGGGGAATGCTATGCACTTGGCCGTATATTATTTTTTCACGGTGGAGCATTTTTATTATAATGATAATTTTCTCTAATCTCTATCAATAATAACATTATCATTAATCACAAATCGTTGAAAGGTTGTTGAATCATATCCAAAATGGGAACCCCATGAAACAAAATTAATAACTTGTGTGCCAAAAGTTTAATCACATAATATAGATGGTCCTTTGATTTTAAAAACAAGGTAAGTTGGATGAGGTATGGTCTTTACAGAATAGCCTCATAAATGAAGTTGCATTTTGGATTGACATCAAAAAAATCTTATATAGGCCTATAATATGTACAGGGTGTCCCAAAAAAGAGGCCCCTCATTGCGCCCTCTTTTTCTCCTATTTCTGAAAAGTTGATCAAATATATTTTGGTAAGTAAAGAAACCTTGAGTTGTTAGCTGTAATAAACCAAAATAATTATATCAATCGGTTCACAACTTTTGAAGATATGCTCTTTTAAAGAAATGTACCCGTTTTTTACTCTGTCCACGGAGAAGGTTTGGCTACTTCAAAGATTGAAAAGGAGTACACATACCATGCATGAATATCAAACATTCCTCAATGATAACTTTGTAAAATAACTTTATTTATGGAATGGGCTTTACCGGTGGGTTTATGGGCAATGGATTTTGTTAATAGTGTCATTAATTTGTTGGTAAAATGGGACTTCTTTTGCTTTACTTGCAATTACTTATTTTTTCTTGGTTATTAATGCCTTTTTTTGTTTTATTATGTTTCTTACTTTCTTACTTCGTTGTTTCTTGCTTTCAATTTTTATTTACAACATAAGTCATTTCTCTTTTTAGGATAAAAGGTAGCCCTAAAAGGCTGGTTGGTTTTTCTTTAGTTCTTCTGAAGTGACTTTACTGTGCTGCTCTGCCCTCTACCTGGTTGCCTCCTTGGCGAATACAGGTTTCAGCCCTGGTCCTCATTGCATTCAGTAATACGTTTGCGAAGATCTTGGATTTTGCAAAAAGGAAAAAATCAAGTGGTGTGAGGTCCGGTGATCGTGCAGGCCACTCCACAGCATGAGGCATCCCAACCACTCTGTTAGCTTTCCGTGGACAGAGTGAAAAACGGGTACTTTTATTCAAAAGCATATATCTTCAAGAGTTGTGAGCCGATTGAAATAATTGTTTTGGTTTATTAAAGCTAACGATTAAAGGTTTCTTCACATACCAAAATATATTTGATCAACTTTTCAGAAATAGGAGAAAAAGAGGGCGCAATGAGGGGCCTCCTTTTTTTTGGGACACCCTGTACTTAAAATGTTTATGCCTACATGCAAAGATTTAACATTCGCCACTCTCGAATCCTGGACAGATGTAATGCCGCTGATTTGCAGCATTCACAGCATTTTTCGACCCTTCATGCCTCGTACAAACAAAAAAGCATCCATAATAGTAGTGGCAGAACAAAATTAAGAGTGACACCCTCTTGTCCCGTACCCCTTGCCACTGCAAAGCCTGAAAAGTGCATGGTAAACGTGGAGTGTTGGATGCGTGCTGTTACTAAATAAATGCCGCGTCAGACCAAAGTCTTTGAACATGGCAAGAGTTCCAACTCAGCAAAAACATCTAAATACAGCGATGGTGTTCATCAGTGCTCGGGCCCCAAAGATCTGCCCTAGGTTATACTTTTGGGGACGAAAACCTCATTCAGTGGAAGATATACTTGCTGAGTGACAATGTTGGGCATAAACTTCTATGATAGAAATATTTAAAGGATGTCCTTGTAGTCTTACAGTCCCCACTCTCTCATTTATTGGATTATATCCCAAAATACACTTGGCTGTGGTTCTTTCTATTATGGAACCCACACCTCCTCGTTTCCTTCCAGCATCTTTTCCAGAATAGATGAACATACTTCCATCATCTGTAGTGTACCTCCCTTGTCCAAAACTTGTCTCCACAACTTCAATCTTTCCTCCTGACATGCTGCGTACATTCCATGTAGCAATATTTATTGGCTTCCTTAAAGGGGTGATGTTCCTTTCCTTCCTGGGACCGTCAAGAACAGGACTTCCTGTAGCAGGCTTTATTTCTGATCTGTCATCACCCACAGGTGTACTCTGAGCAGCATCTCTCTCTCTTCCCCAGTATAATAGCCATTGACGTATCTTCCGGCCTGCGGGTCGCACCTTCTGATACCCTCGTATGCCTTTGATTTCGTACTCTCATATTTACATTCGAGGCCAAATAGTACGGTGGGTGGCCAGGTCCTTCCGTACCAACAGTAGAGGACCATTCCTGAGTTCTTACAGTACAAACCATCCCCCTGGATGCCAGATGTGAGCTTTGTGTAATTGTGTTTTGTCGTTGACCATACCGTTGATTCCTCCGGCGCTACACATACCTCAATGCTGTTGACCATTGACGACTATTAAAACCATAGATAGTATTCGATATTTACCCATAGCATGCTAGTCAAAGTATGAAATCAGAGAATTTGTCAATTTTTGTCCCCTGTGGAATCAAAATTTAAACATTTATATGTGTACCCTATAACTAAAGAATTGTACATCGGAGATACGTCAAACTATATGTTTGAAATCCTTATGACGTGAGGAATACATTGGTATATGGTTTTATATATATTCAACCAACTTTGAAATTTTAACCGTTGTATAAGCGACCATTTTGGATTTATGCAAATTAGAAACTGTTCTACTACGGGGATTTACCGGGACTTTTGATGTCTTATTTAGTATGCTTTTCTGAAACGAATGATAATTAAATGGATTCTATTGCAAATAGTGGTGAGTGCTTTCATACTTTGACTAGCCTAGTAAATAACCTAAGAATCGTAGGTGCCGTTAATTTCTGCAATAGCCCACTACCCTCTCATGCAAAACCTTTCCCCAGCCACGTGTGGCCTGTTACCATAGTCATAAGACAAATCAAAATAAGAAAAAACACAAGGAAGAAAAGAAACCAGCACAGTCAGTACATGTCTAATTAATTTCCATTTATTTAATTGCTTATTTATTTTTGTTTCGTTTTTTTTAAATTATTTATTTGGGCTGCGTAACAGGGTAAATCATGCATTAACATCGGAAAAACACGCTTCAGATGTCGGCAGGAAAACGAGTTTCTATGAATTCTTCCCGGAATCTCAACATGTCCGGAATGTTAAGGATCCGGTAGGTTTACTATGTACCTTTAAACAAGATCATGTTCAATTATTTCACTGGCGGGGAAACAGGTGTAAAATCTTTGTAAACTGTTAGCTCTTGCAAAATGCCACTGCTCTAAAACAGCAATTGCTTTACAATCCGTCTTGACTCCCGCCAATCCGTGGAAGGGCGGTCATTATTCAGTGAAAGTTGACCTTTGACATCATATATTGAATATGTTGATTGAATTTCCTTATGATCACATTAAGACTATACCTTTGTCTTTAAAACCACATATGTATAAATAAAATCACATATTTGTTTATTTATTTACTTTTTATATAATAGACTTTATCACTGGTACATAAACAGGTACAATTATTGTACATCAAAATATTGAAATGTATTAAAATAAAAACTAATGCGAAAATACCAGCGAACAAGTGTATGTTTACCTCTATATCCATCCCACCTACATTCGTGAATGATTACAAAAATAATTATTATTATTATCATTATTATAATTATTGCAGAATGCTGCTTACCTTTTTACTCCATTCAAGAAAGTAGATCTTTATTACGCCGAGAGTATGTTACGTGGAGATAATAGTAGCCGTAATTTCAGTGTTGAAGGAAAAATGAAGTAAGTAGGGTACATGTCATAATTTCTTAAAATACTTCGGACGACTTATCGTATGGACATGATATAAAAATCCAGACCTGCCGATTTTGTATATTACATTTGGCAATAAGCACAGGCAACACCTAAGTTAAAGAAAGGTCCTACATGCAAAGCGAACAAAACATAAATTGAAAAGCAACAGCAAGAAAAAGGACAAACAAAAGGGCAATGGAACAAGCTAAACGCAATTATATGAGTGCTTTAAGATAGAAATATTGCTATCCACAAAATGGCCCAATTTGATTTGCTTAGATCACAAACATCCATATCTCCAAAAATATATCACACAGCAACTGAAGACCTGAGCGCAAGAAGACCGTAAGTCCACTTGGCCCCTCAACATGTATACACTCCAGTTGCGTATAGTTTCGTATAGTTTGGTAATGTTTTATACATGTTCAGGGGCCAAAACAATTTTTTCACAACCTTTCATGATGTTTCAACCCTGGAACATGTATTAAACATTATAAAACCCTAAGAAACTATACGGAACATTAGTGTATACATGTTGAGGGGCCAAATGGACCTACGGTCTTCTTGCGCTCAGGTCTTCAACTGTTACAACAAAGGGAGTGAAGTTTCACATTCACGTTAAATAACTAACTTTACACTCTTAACCCGCGTAATATATGCATTATTATAATAACGATTAGTACCAACTTTGTACTTCCATCGATTGTTTCTTTCAGGAAATTCTTCAGACCGCCGCTTCTAGATCAAAGCAGAGTCAAGATCACCCATCCAGACTTCTTTCGTTATATTTTTACACATTTCATGGACCTGAAAGGTTACAGACCAACCACAGGTAAATTAATGTTTTTTCTTTAAATATATTAACCATAAACGCAGAGCCATTAAGCAAATCGGTCACATTTACCAGGGTTTAGCTAAAGGGATAGTAATCATGGTAGTATTAAACACAAATGCTTCTAGCGTGACTGCGTATTTGGCAGCCACTTGCCTGAGGTGCAGGTCACTTTCTGGAAAGCTGATAAAAAGCCGATAGGCCTATCTGATGTAACCACAAACTGTTACAGACGGTGAACTATGTCACTTCGCCAGCGTATTATTTTCAGCCGGTTACGAAGAATTGCTGAAAGAGGTGGCCTAGCGGTTAAGGCATAGGACTGTGAACCCAAGGGTCAAGGGTTCGAATCCCAGGTCCGGCTCTTTGTGTCCTTGAGCAAGACACTTCACTCTACTTGCTTAGTGCTTCGGAGGGCACTTTAAGCTGTCGGTCCCGTGTACATGCATATTTTCTCACATTAATGTAGTGTGCACGTTAAAGAACGTCACAGGCTATTCGAAAAGAGCAGGGCATCATCCCGGTCATGTTGACTGTACTTCAAAATACACTCATCTACTCTAGGTTCCAGAGTAAAAAATAAGTACAGCTTGTCTGTACGCAGTGCGACAATACTCATACATATGAGGGAGGCACTTATAAGGAAGAAGAAGAAGAAGAAGAAGAAGATTTCCTCCAGTCAGACGCCCTAAATTGTTCTCGAATTTCTACTTTGTGCATGATTGTAATGCCCAATGGTGTACTAAAATACCACGGAGAGACTAAGCCTAAGTGCTTTGATTACAATAAAGTGTTTATATTAAGTCCAGACATCTCCGGTTTTATTCCGAGTTCTCCGATTGAATGATGGCTAACACTTCTCGTGCGTGTGAGCTCATATATACGTGTATTATGAAATCACTGACGTATAAATTCTGTGCATGTTGCTATTAGTCTTACGTCTTATTTTTACATCCCAGCCGCGTGAATCTCCGCTGAATAAAGCATGTCATACGATCGGCGAGTGGCGCTGTAAGGAAATAGCAATTTTGTTCGTTTTACCACATTCATTTTGTTTGGCTCGAAATGAAAAGGTGACAATGTAATCAGTGAAAACTAAATTTTAAATAGGAATAATTATAGTCTTTATGCAAATCACCTGGTATTGTTTTAAGGGTATTAAACTGATTGTAAGTAAATAATAAAACATATGAACCCACTTTTGAGATTGAAAACTACAATACCCAGCAAACACAAAAACGATTTAAAAACGTTTTAAATAAGTTATATTTTGGCTTTTGGTTTAGCTAAAAACGTTTTAATAACATAAAAATGTCGGGTTATATATAGGTCATGAAAACGTTTTAAAACGTTTTGTATGAAAACACACTGCAACAATATTTTTAAAATGTGTTCAAAATGTTCTTGTAAACTATTTTTGCAAACATTTTTACAAAACGTTTTAATAACATTTAAATATCGGGTTATATAAAAGTCATGAAAACGTTTTTAAAACGTTATTGCAAATATTTTGGGCAAACATTTTTCGCAAAATATTTTTTCAACCACAAAATAACATTCTGTATAGAATGTTTTGTATCAAGTTATGTTATTAAAACGTTTTTATACCCTTTATATAACCCGACATTTTAACGTTTTCTGTAAAACATTTTGTGTATGCTGGCCAGTAGATTATCAGAAAATGTTTTTTAATGTTATGAAAACGTTTTATACTCTTAATATACCCTTTATATAACCCGACATTTAAACGTTTTCTGACAACCTTTTTATAACCTTTTGCGAATGATGTCGAAAACGTTTTGTGTTTGCTGGGTACATTTTAATATAACACTGTATTAAAAACGGCGTTACAAAAACAGTAAGACTTACTCTTCTTTTGTTGGAATTGAATCCCACAGTTTTTTTCGCAAAGCCACATCCAAGATTAACCTTGACATCAAGATAAGGTTACCATGTAAGGGGGCATAATAAACATCTCAAAAAAAGTAACTAACCCCCTTTAAATAATGGCCATTATTAAAAAAGGGGCTATTGTATTGCAAATCTGTAAAATGGGTTGGAAGCAGAATTTATTTCTGCGCATGTTGACACCTCATTTGATACGATAGCCCAGAAAACAATAAAACATCGGTCAATTTAATGTAGTGAGGTCCAGATTTGAAAGTTGCACTTACATACAAATTTTTACAATACAAAAACACTCAGATATCATTCAACTGATTGCCTTCCATTACACTGAATGCAAACTCAATAGAATTTACTGCAACTTTCAAATCTTGGGGTACATTGATTTAAATGTACGCTGTGAAGTCAATATTTAATCAATTGCTACAAATGAGGTGTCACAATGTGCAGAAATAAATTCTGCTTCCAATGCATTTTACAGATTTGTAATACAATCACCCGTTTTTGAATAATGGTCATTATTTAAGGGGGATCAGTTACTTTTTTTGAGATGTTTACATACACTTTTTTGCTATTTATTATTGCCCTATTGATTTATTATTTCTTATCATTTTGTTATCTTATAATTAGGTGCCTTATTAGTGTTCACTGCCATTTATCTATGCGATGAAGTAACTATCTATGGGTTTGGATATGATCCACGATTTACGGTGCATTACTACGACAGAAAATTTATCAACATTACACATTCACCAACTGGTGCACACGATATTGCCAACGAAAGGAATTGTGGAAAAACTTCATTCAGAAGGTGTTATAAAGCTTTTCAAACGAGATCTTTGAAATGCTGTAAAGCGGTGTAATTTCGCTGCCATGGTGAATCATCACAATCAGATCGCATCAACTAGACCAGTTGCAGCCGAACCTGGCGCAGAACTATCTGCACTTAGATTGTAACATCCACCAATTTTTCTCCCCAAATTCCATTGGGTGAAGTTTTTGATAACTAAACAACTAATCACCGATTTTTCGAAAGCAGAAGGAAACCAGAGATCCCGGAGAAAACCTGTGTCAGCGAGCGCGAGCATGGAACCGGCATAAACCAAATGCACACACTGTCCTTGGGCACGGCCGCACAGTGGTCAGGGGCAAAGGCAAAGTGTGCCAAAAGTCCAAATTGGTGAATGTGAAATTTTAACTTTTTAACTTGTTTCTAGAAAAAAAAAACATCATAAAGAATATTTTTCTAGCATTATTTATTTTTTTGTGATTTCTGGTAGTGTCATTTACCCCGTGAACATGAAAAGTATATACAAGTTCTGCTCTTAAAGTGTTCAAAGTGGCATCTTTCAAAAACGAATTGTAACTTTATCAAGCAGAATGCCACCAACTTCTTACTGCACACGATTCTTACACAGAAGTAACCAAATTAGAATAAAAATTTCAAATTGTGCTTTACGTTTTAATTTAGGAATTAAGGGCAGTCAATTTGGTCCAAAACGCTCAAAAATTAGGCTTTTCGGATACAATTAGCAGTTATAGTAAGAATTCCTATTGAATGAACGCAGCTTTTAACAGCTGCACTCGATCCAACCGCGATCGTATATTGCGTATTTCAAATTACATCGCGAACGCACGACCTTGGATACAATGCTATCCAATCACGAGTGCGTTGGCATGGTTGGATTCACTTCCGCGTTACTCACGCACAGTCGCACACGCTGGCGTACATCGCGCAGTGTACGCACAAATTCGTCACGCTATTGAAAGCTGCGTTCATTCAATTGGAATTCCCACTATAGTTAGGATTTCCACAGATTTCCGCCAAAATTTTAATATGGACATTTTGACCAACGTCTAACCTTTTCGTTGATACTACAGGAATTTGCGACTATTTGCAACTCTACGTCACAGTCCATGTTTAATGTATCCTATATATTTCATTTTGATTGCGCATCCACATGTTACGCATATGGTCGAATCCAACGAAAAGTGTACACGGCCTGTTCAGGGCCATAACTTTAAAGTATTTAAAAACAACTGGCTTTCGTTTTTGTATTGTGTTTATTCGCCATATATAATAAGACCCCCTTCTGTGAAAAACTTAGACACAGAGACCGAAAAACATGCTATTTTGACCCATTTTTTCAAAATATTTCTTAAGGTATTTTTAAAAAATGCATCTACATCAGTTATGAAAAGCAGTCATTGGATTGAATCTAAATTGATTTCCTGAAAGGTGTGTATTCAGAGATTGCCAGTTCAATTTTTCACATGTTTGTACATAATTTTTTGTGATAAATTTTGAGTGGTATTTTTTTACATCACCTACGAATACAATTTTTCATAGCACTAGATATATCTTTAAAAAATGGAAATCACTAATAAATGGGCGATACAAGCATTGATATGTCCAATACTGAAATGTATTGCATTCAGACATCTTTATTATTGTGTTTAGCTGCCAGAAATGCTAAATGGCACAAAGGTAGGTTTGGTAAAAAATATGCATTACCTCCGAATACATGTTAAAAGCTCTGTGGTTTCCACAAACTGAGAGAATAGTAAATTATATTATTTAAGCAGTAGGTGCAGGGTAATACACTCTTTAATACTACCAAGTTTCAATAGCCTGCATTTAACTATTTCTGAGATATTAACAAAATAAATAGGTAACTTTCGGTAGCCGAAACTTTCGGTAGCCGAAAGGTAACTTTCGGTAGCCGAAAGTTGCCTACAAATACAATTTTACATCATGACCCTATTGTGAAACACCGCCATTCATGGGGGATAACTATTTGGCTAGTTAGCATTTGGCTAGTTAAATTCAAAATAAATAGAGGGCGTCCTATTTTGGCTAGTTAAATGTTGGTCACCCAGGCTAATTAACATTTTGTCCCTTAGGCTAGTTAAATATTTGTCCCTCAGGCTAGTTAAAATTTTGTCCCTGAGGCTAGTTAAAATGTTGTCCCCCAGGCTAGTTAAAATTTTGTCCCTTAGGCTAGTTAAAATTTTGTCGCTCAGGCTAGTTAAATTTTAGACCCTTAGGCTAGTTAAACATTTGTCCCTCAAGCTAGTTAAATTTTGGTCTCACAGGCTAGTTAAATTTTGGCCTCAGGCTAGTTAATTTTGTGTCCATCAAGCTACCGATGGTGTTCTAAATGTCATAAATAGGCAAATTTGGCTATGAATCAGTGTTGAAATATCATCAAAATGAAAGATTTTTATTTAATAATACCCTCACCACTTACACCCCATGCTGCCCAGTAACCTGTTTATGTAATATGACCTTTCCAATTCCCTGTCCCACCCTCATTAGCATATGTTCCCCTTGGAGTTTGACCTACCCCATCTCAGAACATGTAGTCTAGGCTACTACTAGTACTAGTCAGACCAGCACTGACCATGCTGATCTTCACCATGCTGGCCTTACCTCAGCATTTGTGTTATCATCATATATCATGCTCGATTGTCCATCTGGGTGGTATAAAACAATTGAAAATGTTCATCTGATTTAACTAGCCTAAGGGACAAAATTTTAACTAGACTGAGCGACTAAAATTTAACTAGCCTGAGCTAGGGACTAAAATTTAACTAGCCTGAGCTAGGGACTAAAATTTAACTAGCCTGAGCTAGGGACTAAAATTTAACTAGTCTAAGGGACACAAATTTAACTAGCCTAAGGGACAAAAAGTTAACTAGCCTCAGCGACAAAAAATTAACTAGCCTGAGGGACAAAATTTTAACTAGCTTGAGGGACTAACATTTAACTAGCCTGAGCGACAAAATTTTAACTAGCCTGGGGGGACTAAAATTTAACTAGCCTGAGCGACCAACATTTAACTAGTCAAAATAGGTCGCCTACTATTGATTTTGAATTTAACTAGCCAAATGCTAACTAGCCAAATAACAAATCCCCATTCATGCCAATGCCCATATCGGTACATAAAGAAGGCCCGTACGTTCGCTATCAAATCATATGTCAATGAAAGTTGCAAATTCACATACATGCCTGCCATGTAAAACTGAATACGGCTTAATTGTTGAAAAATATGTACTGAAATAGACGACAGTCAGCTCATTTGAAATAAAAATCAGATTCGAGGAAGATGAGGTAAATACTTGGATTTGTCAGCTGTCATGTGTGCTTCATTTTAAACGTTTACCGACCTTCTGGTTTCTGAGTAATTTGCGTCCAAATTGATTTATTCAAAGGTAACTTCTGACATTTTCGCTAAGGTTACCTACGAATACCATATACAAAAACTACTGTTCTCATTGTCTCGTGATCTAGACAACACAGTGATGGACACTGGTATAAAGCTAATTTTAGTTGCCCTCAAACGAAAGGCCACAAGACGTAACTGACTCCAAGATGGACTTCACAAGTCTGTAATAACAGTTTTAAACGATTTGTGTGCAATTAAGCAAATTAAAGTTACTTTAGTGCCTTTGTTTCTTACTTCAATCCTCATTCAACCGCTGTGAACGGACATTATTAATACATGATAGGGTCTCTAGTATAAATAAACGCCCATAAAGAAAATAATACATATAAAATGCCTTATAAAATGAACATTTGATTTCGTTATCCACCAAAAGTATAATTCTTACCTACAAATACTGAAATGTTACTTACGAATACAGCATAATACATGACATCTGTAATGACGTGTCCCTACCAATGGAAATTAATTGAATATATGAATACAAAAGCCACCCAAGTCCATACTTTGGCCAAATTGAGTTATGCATGGGAAAGTGTTGCTATACATAGGCCTGTCATATGTTTGAAAAAACAACTCAAATTCATCGTCTGTGTCTATTGAGCATGTGAAAAATAGCATGTATGAAAGAATCAACCCAAGTCCATGATTTGAGTCTTGTAACACATTGATTGAAATCCAGTATGAATAAAAGTCCATTTGTAACATCTTCATTGCTGGAGAGTGACTTTTGAAAAAAAAAATGGGTTTAATCAAGGAAAGTGTGTGGTTTATATTACATGGCAGAATGCTTATCAACATATACATATACATATTGACAATGTACATAACTGTGTGCTTTATTTTGTATTATCTTACTAGTGGTAATATCATTCCAACATTATTGTCTTTGTATATGATTCAAAAACCACCCAAGTCCAGAATTTAAAATTAACCCCACGAAGTCCCTGAAATGCTAACCATCATACCAAATACAGTTAAACCCACCCATTTGCACGTACAACTTACCATATTGACCAGGTAAATCTAACTGAAGGAATTAAAATGATACACAGGTTTTTTTCTCAAAATCACTTCCCATGGACTTGGGTGGGTTTTGGATTCATGTATTCAATTGTCAAAACTTGGATTTTGTTGACTTGAAATCGCTGCTGTTTGTTTTTACATTTCTAACTCTTGAATTAAAACTGAATGAGTTTTATTCTTTGTTTTAGAATAAAATACTACACTGCCATGCTATAGCTGGACCTACTCAAGTGCCCCGCCAAATGCACGGTGGCTTTGAGCTAGGTCACGTAAAGAGCTTGGTCAGGAATGCCTAGAATGCGGGCTAAGTACGTAGGTTGTGAACTTAACATCCACAGGGGTATTAGTAGAGGGTACATAGATAATGTCACGAAAAGGATATTTATATTCTAACATTAACTTAGATTATTTTCAAAAATCTACATGTAACCCTTTTTTTTTTGTTTTTCACCCGCTGTGTATATTGAATTAGGGTTAGGGTTACGGTTGGGATCGGGGTTTAGGGTTAGGGTGCAGAATTAAGTATCCTGGTGTTATTCCTGAAAACATTGTAAGAATGTTATCACAGTGAAAATGTTGCAATTTGATTTAATGATGAAATTAAATTGGGACATAAACCCAGCAAAAGCAAAATATGTATTTTTTTTCAACATTACGTTTGTAAAGGGCTCACAAAGGTTGTCAGAAAACGCTAAAATTCGATTCAAGTAAAGTTCATAACGTTCTCATAACATGTTTACAATGTTTTTAATAAGGTTTAATTAAATGTTGTACATGACGTTCTTTGTAAGTTAGCATAACATTTTAGTAATGTTTGGCAGAAAATGTAATAACATTTATTGATAGTATAGTTGTTTTAAAAACCTTCTCATAATGTTTCGTAAAGTCGGCATTATAAGATATAAAAACGTTATACCACTTTGATTGGTTTGTTCGTATAACGTTTTTAACACGTTTTATGTTCAAGTGCAAGTTTAAAGAAACTCATATGAAATAATACCATGAATCAGGGTCTTAAAAACCGCTGAAATGTTGAACCATAATAATTACAAAATTATGTTCTCGTGACCAAAATGGTAGACCCATCTCAAAATGTGCATTTTGATGACATACTCATTATTAAAAGTACTTTCATCTGCTTCCACAGGTACAAAAATTCCCAAAATACCAATTTGCCTTTTAATAGACAGGTATAATTACTTTGTCAGTGAAAATTTAACCAATCAATCAAACCTCTATATTTTGAGGACGTCATACGTTTCTTAAAAGTACTTTCTTTTGGCTCTTTGGGTCCAGAAACGGCCAAAAATGTCAATTTCGAAAATTAGACAAAATATATAACATATAAGTATTGGAAATTCACCCGACCAATCAAAATTAAGCATTTTGATGACGTCATACGTTTTAAAAATTACTTTTATCAGATTACATTGGTCCAGAAACCCCCAACATTAAAATTTCGCCTTTCGGTGTAGACAAAGATAATACATGAGCATTTAAAATTAAACCGACCAATCAAAATTCAGCAATTTGATGACGTCATTCGGTTTCAAAAAAGGCGTCATTGAAATCTGACGATTAAGTTCCATTCCTACTTTAGCACACTTTGAGGCGATTCTGGACCACTGTGGGCCGGGGCTTGAACCCGGCACCTCAGTGGTACAAGGCGAGGAAACTACCACTGCGCCAACTCTACAAAACGTAAAAAAACATAATTTGTCACCCGGTTCGCCGTCGCAAGTAATAAAGGAGACAAGTAGAAACATTGATCCCGGCTGGGAATCGAACCCAGGACTTCAGGTTTACGAGACCTGTGCCTTAACCACTCGGCCAAGGGAGCTTCATGATTAGGCTGGTTGAATTCCGAACTCATATATTAAGCGGTCACTTAAACGTATCTCCTCCCCGCAAATAGCCCATAGTAGCTACGTGGAAATATTACATGGAATAACAGTGGCATGGTCGACGGGAATTATATAAATAAACATAATTTTTCACCAGAAAAAAAACCCCATAATTTGTCTACCAAACATGTTGATCAATGTATTTTTAGAACAAAAGTATCCTGCATTGCATTCGCATCAATATGAAAGCCTAAATTGTGTGAAACTTACGGTTCATAGGCACATACTAGAGAATATGACACAAATTCGGAATATAAAATAGAATGTTATCATATTTATCTGTATACCATGCTAACAATAAACCTTTTTTGTTATTTTGTCACGAAGAAAAACCGTGCAATTCCCCCCCCCCCCCCCTCCCCCGGCCTCCCGCCCCCTGTTCAGACCCGATTTGGTGGTGTGAAATCTATCTCGTGGGGCACTCGAAATTCCTCCTTTTGTATTGGAGCACCCCGTCCCATGTTGTGCGAATCTTTAATTATTTACAAAATCAAGATTTGTTCAAGTCTACTCGCCACGTACTCACAGCAAGTATGCATTTCTCAATGGGCTAACGTTTTAGGCTGGTTACAAGTCTGTTCTGTGGAAAGTTAAAATATAACATATTTGCACAACCTAAAGAATTAAAGTTGGAAAGCTTCCAATTGCAGAATTCAAAGTTTTCTTGGACAAACTGTAATTCATCTTCAGTGAAAGCATGAATGACATAACACTGTCGTATTATAAAATAGATAATGTGGACTAAATTTAATGGAAGCGGTGAGCGAGTATGAAATAGCGACTGTTGATTAAATTGGCAATGAGCTGCATTGATGTGCGCGTTATGTAATCGCTAATTTCTTCGCAACCAGTCAAACGAATCAAATAAAATTTTCATTTTATTAAAACATAAAAATAAATTGATATTTTGACCCTGTACAAAGTCCTATCATTTTTTCCCGCCGTGATATTTCGCAGTAAACAAAGCAGCCTGCGGGTTCTGTATCTTATAACATTTTGTATAATGGACCATAGGGCCCAGGTGTGAAAACCAAGTGCCAGCCATTTGTAAGCAAATATAACAGATTCAGAACTATATCTTACATTGATAGGCACCGTTCAGCTTTCCCATGAATACCCATTTGAAGAGGCTCTAAGTATGCGAATATAGCTGTATTTATTTGCATGGTCCTCTAGTTATTTATATGCCGTTGGCATTCAGAGGGCAAAAGTCACGAGCGCGGATGCCAAATATAAAATAGTATACGCCCGGCGCCTCACGCGCAGGGCGCGAACATTTCAGTTTGATACTACTTGAAGTGAAAGTTGCCCGGGAAAGTTGATACACATTTGGTTCATAGCGCAAATATTTGCAGTTTTACACTATGTTATACCCAAATTAAAGTGTTTACCAAAATGTGTAGATATTTAAAGAGAACTAAGAACAAGGAATTTTTTTGAGTTTGAGTTGGGGGGAGGTCAATGAAAGAACTTTAAGGAAATATTTAGTCCCTGCTGATTTAATATTTTAGTTGGCTTCTCAATCTGCATCCTCTTCACTTTCTTCAATCCTACTTCCAGGGATACTATTTTAGCCCCTAATCAATGTGAATTTAAATATGTAGAGGGTAAAATTTACAATGTCATACTATTTTAGCCAAAAATCAAGGTTTAAGATGAACATTGCCGGTATTTTTACAGTAAGCCTACTTACACCAAGATGCCGAAATGTGTGTGCGGGGGGATCGACGCCCATGGCCAGACCTTTTTACATTGGGATAATAATGTGGCTGTGCCGTATTCAAACTATGCTGTATTAAAAAAAACAAAGCTAATTGTGGGCGCTGACGTTAGATGTATGATATACAGGATGCCTCTATTCGGCAACTCCCTGCAAAATCTTCCTGCATAGAACGGGCGGACGAACGTCAAGAACCTCTTTTGTTTGTTTGTTTGTTTGTTTGTTTGTTTATTTTTTCTCAGATGACCGTCAAGAACACCAAGATCTGACAAAATAATATGGGGATTGTGGGTGGGGACGTTATCAAAATTAGGGAGTTTGCGAAATGAAGTTTAAAAATTTACTTCAACTGGAACGGCAACTTTAGAAATATCGATTGGATTTCTTGCCTAAATTTACTCCAACTCGAACGTATGATTAGTGACTGCACCAACAGCGTCTTTTCGCTTAAACTCGGGACATGTGTATCAATGTGCGTTCAATTTGTAACCGACTGCATCAAAATGTATCTCTTTTGTTTAGTCAAGTAGTTATTAGTCCCACTTCAAGACAAACGACTTTATCTCAGACGCTTCGAGAATTATGCCGGGACCCAGCGCTAATCTCCTTATCATAATATTTTCAATAGTCATAGGCCTATATATATATTATTTAATAAAGGCTCGTCAGCTTTGTCAATTTCATATTCGAATTTACTACGCAAAGCCTAATGAAATACCTATTCTTTATTTTCTTCCCCCTCCTTTTCAATCTCACTCCCCTTCCCCTCCTGTTTCCCCTCCCCTACCTTCTCCATATTCCCCCTCCCTCTCCCCTCTATCTGTACTCGATCTCTCAAACTTGACCCCACCTATAATACCTCACTCGCACTTAGATCCTGTTTCACCCTCCCCAGAGGGCGTGAGGGCGATTCTCAAATGGAATCATTTTTACAAAAACGGGCAAAATATGGCAGAAAAAAAGCCTAAAAGCGTAAAATATCACGGCGGCCAGCATCCAACAGGGGAGGGTCAAGAAGGAGGACAAGATGTCCCATGGGGGGAGCTGTCCCCCTTGGCTACCGTCAATGCACCTCCCTGTCCACTTCCCCTCCCTCTCCTCATCTCTACCGCTCTCTTACCGTATACCAGGCACAACCTATGACATGTTACATTTAAACATGTTATGCACCTGCTTAATTCTTCCACTGCTTGCTGAAGTAAAACCAGGCCATTTAGGTGTAGGAATGCGTGAAATTGGATTCGTCTATAGTAGACTGCTTGCTCACGTAAAACCAGGCCATTTTACGGGAACTTAATCCCCTTGAAGTGAACGTCATGACAAAACTTCGTTTCGCAAACTGATTTGGTGTACGTGATAAGCACACACCGTTACCAAGCGTGACGTTTGGAACAAAAGTTTATTTTAATCTAATTCATTCAGTAGTTTTTAGCATCATGTGACATGTTTTTTACACAAACCAAATAATTTTTACACAATCCTAATTTTGTAGTTCCACTGGAAAATCTGGTTCCCATAATGCTTCCAGCTCCCCGAAACAAATAACATAAAGAATATTCGGAACCATTACACACGCTAAACTCGGTGGGTAGGGGACTTTTGAAGTAAATTGTAAACAAGCGGGTTGCGTCAACAAGTTGGGATGTTGCTAGCTGATCCTATTATCTACACCAACATTTAATACTTCATAATAGTCGGACCCTTGAATATTAGTGAGGAACCTTTGAAATTTCAAAGGCAAGGGTCCGGAGGATCCTTGGATTTTTTTCTTATTTCGAATACCTATCATGGTGCTTGCTTCGCTCGCAATTCGAGAGGAGTCGCGGTTAATGAACGGGGCATAGTTCTAATTTTTATGTGGAAATGTAATATTGCACTGGGAAATATAATTTGTGCACTATTTCTTGTAGCGGTGCAAATAATATTGAGTTCAACGTCCAGAAAGTGTTGCTGTCATATTGCCTGCTTTGCCATCGATATTGGCTGTTGCCGCACTAGAATTACGTAGGTCACCGTCGTCTGCAGGCGGCGAGTGGCATGATGGTCGGAGAGAGCCGGCAAAACCGCTCGGCCGTATGGCATTTTCCATATACTCGCTAAGATTTGTGGGGTTCAATATCGAACCACAACGGTTTTAGCTTGTATTTATATTATTTATTAACATAGGTTTATTTGTTTGTGATATTTCAAGCGTTTTAAAATTTCAAAATAATCCCATTCAATTACACGGTTGACGATGGAAATTTACTGAATTTGGAGAATGCACAGCGCATACCATCTGGTCGTCTGCAAAATTATCTAAGTATTGTACGCCCTCTTTCTTCCAATTTTGAATCAAAATTAGTTCACTTATGCCAAGAGAGGTCCGATTTTACGTGCATACAACGTATAAATGCAAAATAATGTTAACATTGTTCATATATATAAAGATTATAAGGTTATATAAGAGTTTTAAAGGGTATCAAACGTTTTAATAATATTCAAAAACATATTTGAAATTCTGCGGCTAAATTGACATAATGAAACTGAAGCGTTGTCAACTTATGTTGCAACAATATTTGCCAAAAAACTTTAAAAGAGCATTTTGACAACATTTAAAGAATGATTTTGTAGTTGGTGAGAGGAAAATAAGAGACATGAAAGGGAGAGAAAGTAAATAGAGCGAATTAATTGTCCGAAGTGTCATCCACGTGGAAGTAATCAAAACAATTAACTTTAGACCAAAATCTTTACCCTAACCCTGATTTAAAGTTCACGCCAGCCCTAACGTAAATATTTTTTCGAATATTAAAGGAACATTCCGGCAATCACAACATTAGAAAAACAATTTTCAGGCACGAATCACAGGTTTTTAAAACCCATATTGACCTTAAAGTGGAAGCCCCACTTTTGGTTCAAGTTCCTTAGGTAATTAGTCAAGGTTAAAATTTATCCATGTAACGGGACGTCATTGCCACGGGGAATTACGGTGCCCGGGAAATTTGAATATCGCGTGGTGAGAGACGGCTGCTTTTGTTGTTGTTGTTGTTGTTGTTGTTGTTTTTGTTTTTTTGTTTTTTTAAGGTCAATTTGAGATAAAATCACGTGATTCGTGCTTAATAATTAATATTCTATTAAGGCATAATGTTGTGATTGCTGGAGTGTTTCTTTAAACATGCTTAAAACAAAAATGAGTTTGTTTTAAATGAGACAACGTGTTTAAATCAAATCATGTTTTGAGTTTTGATGGTATGTGTCTAGGATTAAAACTAATTAGATACCTATTTAACCCCGTGAGAACTACCTGCCTATTGGCTGCCCCCCCCAAAAAAAAAAAACGCTCTCAATATACGCGCATGCATGTTATTAGTAGTGCCATACCTGCAAGCATTTTTGTAGGTGAGAAATTCTTACTAGTACATTAGGTTCTCATGGTAACGTTCAGGTTAAGGTTGCTATAGTTATGTTCCGCTTCTGTGAATACCGTTGGTAGATAGCGAGAAATAATCGGCAGAACAAACGTTAGAAAAATGTCTGGGGTACAATATATGTGTATAATGCATAAGGCGCGCACTCCGCATATAAAATCGAGGGCTTTTTTTCTCGTGTATAAAATAGGTTAATTATAACCTGTTGCTTGAGAAATTGTACAAAATAATGCATTTGTACCAGGATGTTGATGCGTATAATGCACCCCCACCCTCATCAAGTAATACAACTATTATTAATATATCAATATTTTTACAGTGTATGATTGAAACGTCAGAATGAATACACCGTACCGGTTTCAATAAGAATATGGCGTCTAATTAAGCCACCGTTGATA